>NW_027362761.1:814821534-814996534 GCF_046119375.1 Phyllobates terribilis | reverse complement strand
GGTAAAGAAATAACTATTAAAGGCCCTTACCTATCACTGTAAACTGAACGCTCAAAGAAGAGTACAGGTCTTTCCGCTTCCCTCAGCTTCCCTCCAAAGGCTTTCACCTGGGCCCGAATACGACTGAGACAAGCATAGGACTGAAAGGTGAAGGACCAGCGTTCAGGCTTTTCATACATCATCTGAAGAAGATTGCCACCACTCTTCTGGGATGTGGTGAGCTCCTGTAATGTACATTGGAGAAGATGAAGAAGAAGAAAAAAAAAAAGAAACAATCAGGTAAGATTTTTTTTGTGACTTCCTTATTGCAGTCCCCATGTGGTCACAAAGCTACCCCCATTGACATGTGTTGCGCTAAAATGTCACAGCAACACCTAGCGATCTTTGGCCATGTGACCCATGTCACAGGCAAAATAACAGTGTTACAACCGGGTGTTACATTTCTAGGAGCAATAGAAGCAATACAATGCAGAGTTTTGAGAAGAAAGGATCAAAAAATCGTTAAGATTATTGGCAATATAAGCATTTGCTAAACCAGATGTCAGCATTATAGGAAACTAACGTTCCAAACCAGACAGTGTCCTGAGCAAATAAAATATACCTGCCAAATAGGTACAGAATATGCAGAGATTGTTTAGTGATATTCACCCAGTGAGGAGCCATTATGCCCAGAGGTCATTTGGTCATTAAGTGGCATGCACCTCCTAAAGGGGTTGTCCGGTCCAAACCAATAAGTCTGCAATCACTGACTACAGACTTATGATTGCACCCCCAACACACGCACCGTGCGGATTCGTCGGCTTCAGAGTCGGGACCGGAGGTTATTTATGAGTTATACATCCTCCAGGCCAGTGGGCGCAGCCTCGCTCTCCATACACTTGTATGGAGCAAGGCCATGCCCACTAGAGGGGTTCCAGCTGGGAATATGTATAACTCATACTTCACCGCCGTTCCTGGGCCAGACACCAGCAAATCCCTGAAGCGCACAGGGCATACACTGGAGGGGAATCATAAGTCTGCAGTCACACAGTGACTACAGACTTATTGGTTTGGACCAGACAACCCCCTTTAATGATGGATGTGCTGGAGTGTGATACATCTAATTCATTAAGATTTGTGTGCACAATGAATTGGGCACCATGTGTACATAGACATACTCAATGAGGGGGATATGGAGGTCCACAAGACATGTACATGCAGAGTTGTACATATATTAGCAACTTGTAGTCCAGCTGGGGAGACATATCAAAAACTTAGAACAAGGACGAACTCTCAACAGCAAAAAAAAAAAAAAAAAAAAAAGGAAAGAAAATCACCTATGGCAAAATTTTTTTTATTTTTTTTTTTTATTTGCATTCCTGATCACAGCATCATGGACATGAAATTACTGGTATTAAATGGCAACTTCAAAATCACAAAGACAGAAAAATTTGGGAATACAAACTCATGATAACCTTTGACACTCATGGCAGGAATGAATGTGTAGGATGGATTTGTGTCATTCTACATCAACTAAGGAATGTGCTCCTCAGACCTGTGGGGGCATCACAACCAAAGGACCAGACTTCAATCACAGGACAATAAAACTTTCATTCTCCTTATCTGAACTGCTCCAATATTCATGGCCACAACCTTCGCCACCCTCCCATACTCCTAGTTCTGCTTCACGTCACTTGTCTCATCTATTGCATTATTCTTGTGCCCTGTTGTGTATAAAATGTGTGATTCTTCAGATTTTGTTTTATGCCTGATAAAGAGGATTCAGTAGTCTCGAAAGCTTGCAATTTATTACCATCATTTCAGTAAGGCCACGGCCTATCAGTATTTTTTTTCTCAGGAGTGGGAGCCAAAACCAGGTGAGGAACAATCAGAGAAAAGGTATAATAGAAACAAGTCACCAATTCTGCATTTATCACCCACTCCTGAGAAAAAAAATACCAGATACTGATAGTGGGGCCGTGGCCTTAGCCATTAAAAAGATAACTACTGAGGACTCAAATTTTAAGATTTTTCTGTATACTGGCTATCACTGTAAAAAGTTATAACTTTTCCTTAAAGCTAAGGAGATTTCAAAGGAGTTATGAGAGAACATATCAAGTATGTCGGAAATACCCATCGATTTCCATAATACAAGATTGTTAACGGGAAAAAAAAAAATGTAAAGAAACCAGTCTAATTTTTTTTGCTTCCAGAGCCAAGAGAGGCAATTGGGGAGAATTTGGGTAACTCATTGATTTTATTCAATAGTAAAGAGTCACCTCTAAGTGTCGAAAGTTTTGGACAATCCCAAAATATGTGAAGACTGCCCCTTCGACCACAATTCCACCATCATAAGTTCAATTGATCAGAAAATCTGTTTAAGGCTGTGTGCCCACGATGCATTTTTAATGTGTTTCTGCAGCTGCGGAAACGAATTAAAAAACGCATGGTAGAAGGGCAGCAATGTTCCCCAATGATAATCCGCTTGTGCTGTGCACACGCTGCGGAAATTTCCGCTGCGGATTATCATTGTGGAAAAAACGCAGCACTACCAATTATTTTGCGGAAATGCTGCGTTTTCGCCACCATTGACTTGCATTAGAATGCGCCAATTGCGCAAGACTGCATCTGTACTTGCGCAATTGGTACCCGGGTGTGGAGGAGAGGCTCATCCACACCCAGGTACCATTAAAAAAAAAAAAAAAAATCTGTAAAAAAGAATAAAATAAAAAATAAATGTATATTTACCTTCCGGCGGCCCGCTCCTCCTTGCTTCCCGGCACTTTGCAGTGGATTGAAGGACCTGCGCTGACGTCAGTCATGTGAAGGGTCACGTGACGCGGACGTCGGCAGGTCTTTCAATCCACTGCTGCCGGCACTGAGCGAAGCAAGACAGCGCGGGCCATCGGAGGGTAAGCATAGATTTTTTTTTTTTTTTTAACCACTCTCTCGGGTCACACTATATAAATCCATGCAGTTTGCATGGATTTATATAGTGTGACCTAGTTGTCACAAGCACTTTTCAAGTTGGAAAGCGCTTGTCAATCCGCATGCGGAAATGTCAGTGATAACGCTCCATTTCCGCATGTCCCTGGCAGGAAAACGCATGTACAATCCGCATGGGTTTTTTTCTGCCAGGGGAGATGCAGAAACGCTCAGGAAAAAATCCAGAGCATTTCTGCATCGTGGGCACATAGCATTAGTCTAGTGGGAGTGTAGAGCCACTGAGATAAACATTTTTTAAAATCATTTTCATGTAGGTTTGTGCTAATTGAAGATTTGTAGTGGTGTTCCACCACTTTTTTCACCATTTATCTAGGGGGAAATGATTTAGATCTCCCCCCACCCCATATAATTCAGATTTTCAAAAGGGACATCAGAATTAAAAATTGAGTAGATATTCTTCATATTCCAAATTGAGTTATTTGTAGGATTCCCTAAAAAAGAAAAGAGTTCTCTTGAAAGGGTCAAAAGATAGAGAATTTCTTTCCAATATACTTCCTAAACTGTAGAAAATGTATAGAATTCTTCATCAGGAAGGTTGTTTAAGGTTTTTAATGTCTGAAATACAAGTTTAATTAAGGCCTGGTTATAAGTGAACAGTCTAGAATTCCAAATTTTTCCTTTTTTTTTTACCTGGAAAATTTTGTTGAGTTGTATGAAAAATTGAGATAGGAAGTTTGTTGAGATTAATGTTAGGACTTACTTTTAAACACACAGTGGTTTCTATGTCCTGCACTTATAATCAACTCATCTGGGCACTCAGGGGCAGGTGCTGGAGTGGAAAATGTATGTGTCTAGTGTGTATTTCAGTAGTCTCCACAATCATGGGGGAGACTGCTGACTTAACAGATGTCCAGAAGGCAGTCATTGACACACTCCACAAGGTCCCAGAGTTCCAATTTTCATTTGGAAATCAAGGTCCCAGAGTCTGGAGGAAGAGTGGAGAGGCCACAATCCAAGCTGCTTGAGGTCTAGTGTGAAGTTTCCACAATCAGTGATGGTTTGGGGAGCCATGTCATCTGCTGGTGAAGGTCCACTGTGTTTTATCAAGACCAAAGTCAGCGCATCCAACTAAAAGAAAATTTTAGAGCACTTCATGCTTCCCTCTGCCGACAAGCTTTTTGGAGATGGAAATTTCATTCTCCAGCAGGACTTGGCATCTGTCCACACTGCCAAAAGTACCAATACCTGGTTTACACACAGTATCACTGTGCTTGATTGGCCAGCAAACTCGCCTCACGTTAATCCCATAGAGAATCTATTATAGAGAATCTATGGGGTATTGTCAAGAGGAAGATGAAAGACACCAGACCCAACAATGCAGACGAGCTGAAGGCTGCTATCAAAGCAACCTGGGCTTCCATAACACCTCAGCAGTGCCACAGGCTGATCACCTCCATGACAAGCTGCATTGATGCAGTAATTGATGCAAAAGGAGCCCCTACCAAGTATTGAGTGCATTTACAGAACATACATTTTGGCTTTTAAAAACATTTCTCAAGCTGTTATAAAGTATTCTAATTTACTGAGACAATGACTTTTGTGTTTTCATTGCCTGTAAGCCATAATCATCAACATTAACAGAAATAAACATTTGAAATAGATCACTCTGTTTATAATGACTATATAATATACGAATTTCACTTTTTGTATTCAATAACTGAAATAATTTAATTTTTTGATGATATTCTAATTTAGTGAGACACACACACACACACACACACACATTACTGTAACATGTGGGAGCAGACAGGTGTGGTTGGGTCCTCTATGCTCATTGTTGTATCTTGTTACAATGTATATTACTTTGTCACTTCTATTTTATAAGGCTATGTGCACACGATGCAGAAATGAAGCAGAAAATTTCTGCATCTCCCTGGCAGAAAAAACGCATGCAGATTGTGCATGCGTTTTTCCTGCAGAATACATGCGGATCCACATGCGTTTCCGCATGCAGATTGACAAGCGCTTTCCAGGCGATTTTAGCATCACCTGGAAAGTGCTTGACAACTAGGTCACACTATATAAATCCATGCAAACAGCATGGATTTATATAGTGTGACCCGAGAGAGTGTATATATACTTACCTCCAATGGCCCGCGCTGTCCTGCTCACTCCGTTCTCCCGGCAACTTTGAATTGAAAGACCTGCCGACGTCAGCGTCACGTGACCCGTCACATGACTGACATCACCGCAGGTCCTACAACTCACTGCAAGTGCCGGGAAGCAAGCAGGAGCGGTGCGCGGGCCGACAGATGGTAAGTATATATATATTTTTTATTTTATTCTTGTTTTTACAGCTTTTTTAATGGTACCTGGGTGTGGATGAGACTCTCCTCTCCTCCACACTCGGGTACCATCCGCACATTAGAACGCGCCAATACCGCAAGTACAGATGCAGTCTTGCGGAATTGGCGCGTTCTAATGCAAGTCAATGGCGGCGAAAACACCGCGTTTCCGCAAAATTAAATGACATGCTGCGGATTTTGGAGCGCAGCGTTTACGCTGCAGAAAAATCCACATCATGGGCACAGCACATGCGGATTTCAATTGGGGAACATTGCTGCCCTTCTACCATGCGTTTCCGCAACTGCAAAAACGCCACGGAAACGCATGAAATACGCATCGTGTGAACTCAGCCTAAGAAAAAAAAATTCTATCTGCAACAGTTGTATGCAATTCCCGTAGAGTGTATAGTGCAAGTAAAGTTATTGGGATTTTTGAGCTAAACATATACATTACCTGAAATTCATCCTGACTGCTCTGAACATTGCACCATCTTGCTATAGGTTCAGGAACAACTTCCCAGTCCTCATTGCATTTCTTAAGGAGGTTGACAAAAGTGGATTTTCCTGCAGCTGTTAAAGGCGAAAAACATTAATGGAAATGCAGAGGGTTTTTCACATCGAATTTGAAGCATTTTCCAAACTAGAATCAGCATAAGTCGGCTTGAATTCCCACACACGTTTATTAGGCATTATGGATCAGAGCATGAAATTGGGCAAGCCTCAGACCTCTGCCATAGTATGCATGAATGAATGTACCCCAAAAGAGATATTATGGTACATACTAAAACTATAAACCTTCCTCATTGTCCGGTCTGTTGCCATATACTCAAGCAAAAAGAGAATCAAGTAGGACCTGTCATTAGGTTAAAAGTGACCAGCCCTTGCTTTTTAGTCCCTTTGTGCCTCTGAATGTCTTTCTGCAAATATATATATTTTTAATCCACCATACAGTTACAAAGATAAGGGTCTGTTTGGCACAAAACAATCTTTATGTCTTTACCAAGAGGGCTTGTCTCACAGGATTGTCTGGGACATGTCTTCGGGCTGCTCTGCATTATTACCTGTGATGATCGCCCTCTTGGTAAAGGCCAAGACGACAAAGCCATTTATTATCTGTAATGTTAGAGACACTTAAGCAAGGCATCCTTACGACATTTTATATCTGGCCAAGACAACCTATAGACGCATTATACCATATGTGGGACTATACTCAGATTCTTTATCCATCTCAACACTGCACGTTTCCAAAGCTTTGATGAATCAGGGCCTTTATGATAGTTTTCTGCTGCATGTACATAATTCATAGGTTACGCTCAATGTCTGATGTAGCCCAAAACTGAATTTTGTGCTTGTGGAGCTACACAGGCTGACTCCTCAAGAGTAATCCACTATATCATCTACAATTTTGGAGGGTCTTGATTTTTTCTCAATAGTGTGTGGGATTATCCCTAAAAGAGAGCACCCAGCTGGAGCTGACTGTGCCAACCATGTGTCTGTCTTGCATAAAAAAGCTCATCCCTCTTGTGTGGTCAATTAAAAACACTTGGGAAATGGCAGAATAAATGAGGGAAAAACCTGGCCACTTAACCTCATCAGGTCCTTTTTATGACGAGCTGGGCAGACAGAAGCCCAACACGAGTGGCTCAGAGTTTTTTTTCCACTGGGCCTGGCACCTGGTAAGATTAGGGTTTCTTTTAGACACTGCAGCGCTGGATGGTCCGGTATAGTTTAGTGGCACCAGGACATCTGTCGCTACATCATGTGGTCTGTGGTTAGGGTGTTGTAAACAGGCTGCCTTTAATAAACTGTTAGATGTGCTCTATCACAGTGGCGACATCTGTGTCCTGTGTGACTGGAAGCTTGCCTGCCTGGCTGCACATCTCACGTGACAGTGGGGGGTGCGGTGTGTGTTCACAATCACAGCTCAATCATAGTATGCGGCATAGCGCACCCTGCAGGTAAGGGAGAGGTGTGAAGCCGCACCTGTCAGGCGGCCACAGGGGGAAGAAAGGACATTTTCTCCCAGTAGCCGGGCTCTCAGTACGGTGGCTTTAAAGCACCATTAACCTGTAGATAGATAGAGCTATAGATATAGAGATATATATCTCATTCTTTAACATGAGAGGTTCCCCTAAAGTTCAGGCCAGTAAATCCACAGCTGTAATCAGGCAGTAACAGACGGATGTGTGAATCCCACCTTAGTCAGTGAGGAGGTCTACATCCCAGAGTCATCATCCTGTGAGAGCCCCTGCGATACACTTAGTGCTTATGGAGTCTGGATATAGGTGGTCCAGAAACCAGGCCAGATCAGGGATTCCCAGAGTGTCCTATGGAGTTCCAGGGTCCCCATGGGCCCTAATCTAGCCCCCTGTGGCGCTGTTTTTAGCCGTTATTGGCTATTCTTGCCTTTTCATTGCCCTATGCATTGCTGTAATGCTGGGACTTGTAGTTCGCACCCCTCTGAAAACAGTGCCACATGGGGTAGCAGACGGAGACATACATATAGATAGCCGAGCACACGGATACACCGCCCCCTTCTTACCGATGTTCCCCTCTATGGAGATCCGCTTCACCTTGCTCCTTTTCCCCGGGGAGGACGTGGCGGAGGAGGGTGATGGCGGGAGCTCGGAGCAGCTTCTCTTCGGCGGGGTGGCCATGGCGGGATTCACACTACACGGACAGGACAGAAGACGTCGGAATCTCCCGCTCCTTCTGCCTTTGAGTTTTGGCGCCCGCAGGATGAGTGGGCGGAGCTGGAGACATCATTGGACTCTGACTTTTCGAAGCTCTGGTCTAGACCAATCAGCGACCGGGGACCAATGAAGACGGACTTCGAAGGGAAAGCGCCGAACCAATAGCAGGTTAGGGGGAGGGGATTGGAGCGATTGGTGACAGGAGCAGTGAGAACAGGAGAGAGGTCACTGGTGGGAGGACAATGGCTTGGAGAAGAAGAGCAGTAAGCATGGAGACAGCGCCGTACCGGGAGCACGGACTGCGCCGCCAAGTCCATACACGTCTGCACAGAGCCCGGGCTATCGGAGAATTGAGGTGTTGGGCGGGAATTCGCCATATATAATCCCACCCACACTATGCACTCTTATTAACCCTTCATGGACGCACCAATTATCAGTAAAAACTTGCTGTGAACTGCATTGTGGGTATCCAATTAAAATCAATAGGAAGTGTGTCCGGGGAGCGATACATGTAGATGTAGATGAGGGTTGTGATGTGGATTTTGAAACAGATCCACTTCAAAATTGATGTTAAAAAACTCAGTATGGTCTCTTTCACACGCCCGTGTTTCCATTACGTGTAGTGACAGTTTCCACACGTACTGGAGACACTGACACGCCTAGACCATTCAAATCTATGGGTTTGCACACATGTCAGTGTGTTTCCACAGAACGTGTGTCCGTGTGCTCCACACGCTGACATGTCTGTTTTTTTGCGGATGCACGGTCCACAAAATGTCTCACACTGAACACACGGATGACACCCGTGTGTCATCAGTGTGACATATACCGGCGCCTGGGAATCAGCGTACAGTTAGTGTTCAGCACCCGGCGCTTGGGAACAGCACTGCCCTCATCATTGTCCCCTGCCGGCGCTGCTATCAGCACCAACAGGGAAAATGATGAGAGTAGTAGTAGTCTTCTCCCGCAGTGTCGCTGTCTAAAAATAAGAATAAAATCCATATACTCACCTGTCTGGAGATGTCCACCGCTGTAATCCTCTGACTGCTGATGCCAGGGAGAATTAGCCGCTCTAGCAACCGGCTCTGGAGCTGTGCTCAGTGAATGACAGGACACCACACCTGAGCTCAGCGCTGGAGCGGCTCATTCTCCTCCGCGTCAGC
Source organism: Phyllobates terribilis (assembly GCF_046119375.1). Lineage (NCBI taxonomy): Eukaryota > Metazoa > Chordata > Amphibia > Anura > Dendrobatidae > Phyllobates > Phyllobates terribilis. Next base: position 814,987,408 of record NW_027362761.1, on the reverse strand, counting down.
AGTCAGAGGATTACAGCGGGGGACATCTCCAGACAGGTGAGTATATGGATTTTATTATTTTAATCTTATTTTTACACTGGGACACTGGTCTGCGAGAGAAGACAACTACTACCCTCATCATTGTCCCTGTTGGTGCTGATCGCAGCACCGGCAGGGAACCATGAAGAGGGTAGTGTTCAGCACTGACGCTTGGGAACAGCGCTAACTGTACACTGGTTCCCAGTCGCCGGTCTGTGTGATCCTGATGCGACACATGTGTGACACACACGGGACATGGATATCTCCGGTACTGGAGATATACGGACATGTGAAACCGGCCTAACTTTGTTTTTAGGCCGCATTCCCACATTGAGTATTTGGTCAGTATTTGTAAGCCAAAACCAGGAGTGGATGATAAATACAGAAGTGGTGACGTGATTATATTAGGCCACATCCTCACTATCAGTATTCGGTCAGTATTTTTTCTCAGGAGTGGGAGCCAAAACCAGGTGAGGAACAATCAGAGAAAAGGTATAATAGAAACAAGTCACCAATTCTGCATTTATCACCCACTCCTGGTTTTGGCTCCCACTCCTGAGAAAAAATGCTGACTGAATACTGACCAAATAGTAGTCAGTCTGATAGTGGGGCCGTGGCCTTATACTTTTCCGCGGATTGTTCAGCTCCTGGCTTTGGCTTACAAATACTGAGGTAAAATACTGTCCATATACTCAACGTGTGAACGTGGCATTAGAGTACATTGTTTTTGCAGGCATTTTTGATAAGGCTTGCTCCAAAAGACGCCTGAAAAATCACTCACAAAACAATTGAAAGAATTCTATGTATTTCTATTGAAAGCCGACATTGCTGCTCATACGTTCGGTCTTTTCATCGTTTTTAATTATCTTCAGGTTTCCAAAAACAGCAAGCAGTTAAAAGTAGTGAGCCGGCCGTTCTTCAGGCGTTTTCTGCTTCTGTACAATAAGGCTACGTTCCCACAATGGGTTTTGGTGAGTTTTTGATGCTGCGTATTTTTGCTGTATCAAGAACACAGCGTCTTAGGGTACGTGCCCACGATCAGGAAATAGCGTTTTGGAAGCAGCGCACGTTCAAAGTGCTGCGTCTAATCACGCAGGTAAATCAGCATGTGTTCATTGAACCATACGGATTTACCACATCGAACAACTGGCTACGGGTGAAACTACGCAGAAGAGACTAGCGTCTTCGCTGCAGATAATTGACGTGCCGCGGATCGTAAACCCGCACCACAGGTGAGTATATGCAGGGTTAAATAGAAGCACAGTGGGCGTGGGGTTTCTATAAATCCCATCCACTGTGCTTGCAATGTGTAACGCAGCGTATTGGACACAGCGCAGGTGAGCTGCTTCCAAAACGCTGCTATTCCTGATCGTGGCCACGTACCCTTACAGTTACAGGAAAGTGGATGGGATATATAGGATTCTCGTGCCCACTGTTTAATTTTTTTTTTTTTTTCTCTTAATCAGCCTAAACTGACCGGCGGTGCGAGTTTCAGATCCATCACACGTTAACTTATCTTGCGGGTACGCTGAGTTTTCTGAGACTCTCCTCCGGACCCGGGTACCATAGAACCTGTAATGAAAAGAATAAAATAAATAAATATTATACTTACCTTCTGATGGCCCCCGGTGTGCTTGTCTTTGCTTGCTGGCAGATCACGGTGGACTGAAGGACCTGCGCTCACGTCATGTGACCGCAGGTCCTTCAGTGCAGTGTACCGCGAACTGCCGGCAAGCCAGGACGGATCGAATAAAGACTCCGGGGGCCATCAGAAGGTAAGTATGATATTTATTTTTTACCATTCTTTACGGTCACACTATATAAATCCATGCTGGTTGCATGGATTTATATAATGTGATCAAGTTGTTAAGCACTTTCCAAGTGATGCTAAAATTGCTTGGACGGTGCTTGACAACCCGCATGTGGAAATGCATGTGAAGAACACCAGTTAATGGAAAGGCTAAAAAAATAAACAAGGTATTTTTTGATAAGCATTTTCACTTTAAAAAGGTAGCATTTTATTCACTGCTTAATGGATGTGAAAAAAGTTTACAGAAAATACCAACAGAAACGTTGACGAAAACAATTAATGAGTTAAAAAAATAAAACGAAAAAACACTGCCGTTTCCTGAAACCTTTTCCTCCGGAAAACCCCAATGATTTTGCCTGCCTAAAAAAAAAAAATTGTGCTCATACCCTAAGGCCATAACATAAGGCCAACGTTTTTGATGCTTTTTTTTCTGCAGAAAAAAACCTGCTGTTTAGATAGGAAAAACGCTGCTCATTCTTAATTGTTTTTGTTGTGTTTTTTTATTTTATCCGAGTTTTTTGGGTGTGAATTACATGTGTTCTTTGTCTACTGTACATTTTTAATAAAGTTAGTTTTATTCATCAAAAATACTGTTGCATTTTTTGCAGCGTTTGTTTCTCATTTTTTTTCTATGAGTGAAAAAAACGCTGGAAGAATTGACATGCTGCAGATTTAGAAAATGCTGCATTTCTCAAATTCAGTCAGAAACAAAACAAGCGTGTCTATCAGATTTCTGAAATCCCATAGCTATTGCATGTTACTGTAAAAAGCAGCTTTTAATTTGCATAAAAAACACAACTTGTGATGATAATTGTTTTTTTTCTTGCACAGCTGGAGTGGTACTTTAAATATAAGTTCATTGCCAAACACAAAAGTTCAAATTACCCCCCCCCTCCCCCACCCCATTAAAAAAAAAAAAATACACATATATGGTATCGCTGCATTCATAAATGTTCGAACTATCAAAATTGGTAAACAGTGTAACAAGTAAAAATATCGAAACACCAGAATTACATTTCTTTGGTCGCCGTAACATTGCAATAAAATGCAACAAGTAGTGATCAAAACATCGTAACTACACCAAAATGGTGTCAGTGAAAACGTCAGCACTGGGTGCAAAAATAAGCCCTCATCCAGCCCCATATCCCAAAAATTGAAAGCATTACATGTCTCGGAAAATGCTGACACAAGCAAAATATATACATATACATATATATATATATATATACCGTATATTCCGGCGTATAAGACGACTTTTGAAGACTGAAAAATCTTCTGTCTAGTCTGGGGTCGTCTTATACGCCGGTAATGCTTTTGAACTTTCAGAAATTGACATGCGGGGATACTCTGGGGGTGTTAATAAGCTGTGGCCGTATCCCTGCCATGTGGGAGTTAATATAAGGTGGAGGGAGTTAAAATACGGCGGCGGTAGGTCCAGACAGTCAGCGCTTCTGTGCTGAAACTGACACATCGCTGCGTATTCCCAGCTCCGGACACAGCGCAGGGCTTCTGTGCCGACAGCTTTCACTTGTCACAGAAGCGCTGCGCTGTGTCCGGAGCTGGGAAGTTCGCATCGCTTCTGTGACAATATATGAAAAGCCGGCAATTCAGCAGCGGCATAAGCCGGCACCCAACAATTTAGAATAGAAAGAATAGAGCTTCACACATAGATTAGATAGATAGAAACATGTCAGTCACATATATATGAAGCATAGTGACAGTGTTGCTTACTGTACTTGTCATTTAGTGTAAAGGATTTATTAAAACAAATATTAGTGTTTCCATACACCGTCTCTTTAAAAAAGCCGGCCGGCAATTCAGCAGCAGTACCCGACAATTTATAACAGACAGAATAGAGCTTCACACATAGATTAGATAGATAGAAACATGTCAGTCACATATATATGAAGTACAGTGATAGTGTTGATTACTGTACTTGTCATCTAGTGTTAAAATAACGGATTTATTTAAAAAAAAATTGGCGTGGGGTTCCCCTTAATTTTAGTCTCTAGCGGAGGTTAAGCAGACAGCTGGGGCAGATGTTTGAAGCCTGGGAAGGGGGTAATACCCACGGAGCTTCCCAGGCTACTAATATCAGCCCCCAGCTGAATACCTAGCCTTTACTAGCTATTAGAATGGGGGACCCCCCAAAAAAATGACGTGGGGTCCCCCCTATTTTAATAGCTAGCAAAGGCTAGGCAGACAGCTGGAGGCTGATATTAGTAGCCCAGGAAGGGTGCCATGAATATTGGCCCCCTCCCAGGCTAGAAACACCAGCCGTCAGCCGCCCCAGAAATGGCGCATCCATAGGATGCGCCAATTCTGGCACTTAGCCTCGCTCTTCCACACTGCCCTGGTGCGGTGGCAGTGGGGTAATAGGGTTGGGGTTGATGTCAGCTTATAATGCCAGCTGACATCAAGCCCAGGTTAGTAATGGAGAGGCGTCTATAAGACACCCCCATTACTAACCCCATAGTCAAAGTTAAAAGAAAACACAAACACCCAGAATAAAGTCCTTTAATTGAAATAAACACACAATTCTTTATTGTTCTAAATTAAACCATACTTACCATCACGCCCATTCCAGCTGAAGCCAACGATCTCCTGCAATAAAAGTAAAATAATAAAGCAACCTCATCCTTACCTTTCCATGGTTCCCAGGACAGCTCCAGCTCTGCTACATCGAGATGACAGGCTGGACCGCAGCAGAACGCTGCCATCCAGCCTGTCATCCCGCAGACACTGAGAAGCGCAGGCATGCTTGTGCTCCTCAGTGTCTCGCTGTGACGGCATCCAGATGAGCCGACAATGAACTCAGCTCACCTCCTGGACGTCCGTCACTGACAGCGTGGGAAACTTCTACTGCGCATGCGGGGAGCAGGAGAATTTTCCCACGCTGTCAGTGACGTGCATGAGGTGAGCCGAGTTCATTGTCGGCTCATCTGGATGCCGTCACAGTCAGACACTGAGGAGCACAAGCATGCCTGCGCTTCTCAGTGTCTGCGGGATGACAGGCTGGATGGCAGCGTTCTGCTGCGGTCCAGCCTGTCATCTCGATGTAGCAGAGCTGGACCGGTCCTGGGAACCATGGGAAGGTAAGGATGATGTTGCTTTATTATTTTACTTTTATTGCAGGAGATCGTTGGCTTCAGCTGGAATGGGCGTGATGGTAAGTATGGTTTAATTTAGAACATTAAAAAATTGTGTGTTTATTTCAATTAAAGGACTTTTTTCTGGGTGTTGTGTTTTTTTTAATTACTTTACTAGAAATTCATGGCGGTCATGTCTAATATTGGCGTGACCCCATGAATTTCAGGCTTAGGGCCAGCTGATAATGCCAAGCTGGCCCTAACCCCTTTATTACCCAGTGAGCCACCGCACCAGGGCCCTGGATGAGTTGGGTACAGCGCCAGAAGATGGCGCTTCTATGAACGCGCCATTTTCTGGGGTGGCTGCGGACTGCAATTTGCAGCGGGTGGGGCCCAGAAAGCTTGGGCCTCCCTGCGCTGCAGATTCCAGCCCCCAGCTGCCTAGTTGTACCTGGCTGGACACAAAAATAGGGCGAAGCCCCACGTCTTTTTTTTTTTAATTATTTCATGAAATAATAAAAAAAAAAAAAGGGCTTCCCTATATTGTTGTGTCCGGCCAGGTACAAATAGGCAGCTGGTGGTTGGGGGCAGCCCGTTCCTGCCTGCTGTACCTGGCTGGACACAAAAATATGGCGAAGCCCACGTCAACATTTTTGGGAAAAATTAATTACAAAATTAATAATAATTTAGGGACTGCATCTTTATTAACCCCTCAATTGTCATTTAGTGTTAAAATAAAGGATTTTTTAAAAAGAAAATTGGCGTGGGATCCCCCATCATTATAGTCTCTAGCGGAGGTTAAGCAGACGGCTGGGGCAGATGTTTGAAATCTGGGAAGGGGGTAATACCCACGGAGCTTCCCAGGCTACTAATATCAGCCCCCAGCTGAATACCTAGCCATTACTAGCTATTAGAATGGGGGACCCCCCCAAAAAATGACGTGGGGTCCCCCCTATTTTAATATGTTTATGAGTGACAGTTTTCCTGCTATATACCTGCATGTCATAAGAATTTAAATTAAAAAAGGACCATGTTAAATTCAAATCTGTTTTTTTTTTATTTTTACCGGTGTTTGGTATGCGTTGGAAAAGGGGTAGTCTTATACGGTGAATATATCCTAAACTCTATATTTTAACAGGAAAGTAGGGGGGTCGTCTTATACACCAGGTCGTCTTATACGCCGGAATATACGGTATATATAGTACAGACCAAAAGTTTGGACACACCTCATTTAAAGATTTTTCTGTTTTTTCATGACTGAAAATCGTACATTCACATTGAAGGCATCAAAACTATGAATTAACACATGTGGAATTATATACTTAGCAAAAAAGTGTGAAACAACTGAAAATATGTCTTATATTCTAGGTTCTTCAAAGTAGCCACCTTTTGCTTTGATGACTGCTTTGCACACTCTTGGCATTCTCTTGATGAGCTTCAAGAGGTAGTCACCGGAAATGGTTTTCACTTCACAGGTGTGCCCTGTCAGGTTTAATAAGTGGGATTTCTTGCCTTATAAATGGGGTTGGGACCATCAGTTGTGTTGTGCAGAAGTCAGGTGGATACACAGCTGATAGTCCTACTGAATAGACTGTTAGAATTTGTATTATGGCAAGAAAAAAGCAGCTAAGTAAAGAAAATCGAGTGGCCATCATTACTTTAAGAAATGAAGGTCAGTCAGTCCGAAAAATTGGGAAAACTTTGAAAGTGTCCCCAAGTGCAGTTGCAAAAAACATCAAGCGCTACAAAGAAACTGTCTCACATGAGGACTGCCACAGGAAAGGAAGACCAAGAGTCACCTCTGCTTCTGAGGATAAGTTTATCCAGGTCACCAGCCTCAGAAATCGCAGGTTAACAGCAGCTCAGATTAGAGACCAGGTCAATGCCACACAGAGTTCTAGCAGCAGACACATCTCTTCAACAACTGTTAAGAGGAGACTTTGTGCAGCAGGCCTTCATGGTAAAATAGCTGCTAGGAAACCACTGCTAAGTACAGGCAACAAGCAGAAGAGACTTGTTTTGGCTAAAGAACACAAGGAATGGACATTAGACCAGTGGAAATCTGTGCTTTGGTCTGATGAGTCCAAATTTGAGATCTTTGGTTCCAACCACCGTGTCTTTGTGTGACGCAGAAAAGGTGGACGGATGGACTCTACATGCCTGGTTCCCACCGTGAAGCATGGAGGAGGAGGTGTGATGGTGTGGGGGGTGCTTTGCTGGTGACACTGTTGGGGATTTATTCAAAATTGAAGGCATACTGAACCAGCATGGCTACCACAGCATCTTGCAGCGGCATGCTATTCCATCCGGTTTGCGTTTAGTTGGACCATCATTTATTTTTCAACAGGACAATGACCCCAAACACACCTCCAGGCTGTGTAAGGGCTATTTGACCAAGAAGGAGAGTGATGGGGTGCTACGCCAGATGACCTGGCCTCCACAGTCACTAGACCTGAACCCAATCGAGATGGTTTGGGGTGAGCTGGACCGCAGAGTGAAGGCAAAAGGGTCAACAAGTGCTAAGCATCTCTGGGAACTCCTTCAAGATTGTTGGACCATTTCCGGTGACTACCTCTTGAAGCTCATCAAGAGAATGCCAAGAGTGTGCAAAGCAGTCATGAAAGCAAAAGGTGGCTACTTTGAAGAACCTTGAATATAAGACATATTTTCAGTTGTTTCACACTTTTTTGTTAAGTATATAATTCCACATGTGTTAATTCATAGTTTTGATGCCTTCAGTGTAAATGTACAATTTTCATAGTCATGAAAATACAGAAAAATCTTTAAATGAGGTGTGTCCAAACTTTTGGTCTGTACTGTATTTACAAAATTAGGCAGCTTAATTTAATTACATATATATATATATATAGTACAGACCAAAAGTTCGGACACACCTTCTCATTGACTTATAGAATGTAGCATTGATGCACACTACTCTATGCTGTATATTCCAGCTCTGGGCAGGACTTATGAATACCACTGGGGAACTTATACTAGGGTGATGCAATGGCCTCCTAACACTTTGCATTTTTCTCCATTCTGAATGAAATTTGGTGACCTAATATTTTATGATTGTTGAAATATATATTTTACTGAATTATAAATAAAAAATTCTATTTTTATGCCATATATACTCCTTATTTCTCTGGTTTTGTCACGGTTTTATGAGCCGCAGCATGTCAATTTCTTTGCAGAGACGCTGGTCTCCACAACAGAAATTTCCACTATAGAATGGATAGGGTGTGGTAAATCTGCATGTGTTCAAAGAACACATGTGGATTTACATGCGGGATTGGACGCAACGAAAATACCCTGCTTCCAAAGCGCTGCTATAGCCTGATCGTGAGTACATAACCTTCCTGTTGCGGAGACTTGTAAAGCCGCGTTGCCGGTAAGTTTACGCAGCGTCAAATAGAAGCACAGTGGGCATGGGATTTCTATAAGTCCCATCCTCTGTGCTTCTACTGCACAACGCAGCATTTTGGACACAGCACAGGTGGCTATTACGGAACGTGGGCATATACCTTTATGGATCTTGGAAGAAGGATAGGAAAAAACAGAAAATAGCGCAGTCATAACGGGGTTAATAAACAACATTCAAAGTACTAGATCAAAAAACCATGACAGGTCGGATTCAGACAACCATGCAAAAACTCGGGTCATCTATGCAAATGGACATGACCGACTCCGAGTGCAGCTCCTTGTCATCTGATCAGCCCCATTGACTAACAAGAATCAGTGGACTATCTGATTGGCAATCGCATAGCACACGTCCAATTTATGCGCTCGCCTGAACAAGCCCTGTCAGTTACAAACCTGTGGTTTTGATGATGAAGATCATGGCACTTTTCTGTAAAAGCCCCAAACACCAGGACTAGATCCAGTGAACCAATACTTGCTGCTACGTCATTGGTATTTTTCTGCAACAATGACCAATTTATGTTTTACATATAGATAAGAAAAACTAAGTACACCCTATTTGAGTTCTATCATACATATCAGAACATCATAAGAAACATCTGATCATTAGAAAGTCTAACCCTCTATAACCCTGTATCTGCAGGTTAATAACGGTTTTAGACTTGACATGTTCTCTATAAACCCATTTAGGTTGTGTGCCCATGTAGCGTTTTACAAGCGTTTATGCTGCGGAATTTCCGCAGCATAAACGCTTGGGAAACGCTTGGTAATCCGCCCCCCATGGTCCTCAATGACAAGCCGCACTTTCAATGCCCATGTTGCGGATTTAGTCTTGAATGGGCACTTTACAGGCAACCTGTGAGCAGGATCACAGTAAAAATAATACAATGGATTTATAAGGTTTTTAATCGAAGATTAAAGAGATACTCATTGACATCTCTATTCCCTAGGCCATCAGAAATCTTACGCATCCTCGCTTGTCCTGGCATATGAGCAGTATGTTCCCATGTGTGCATGATGGAGGTTTTCGGAGACTTTAGATGGCCAAGATTATTTGAGTGGGCTCATAGGGGCAGTGATCCCCAGTGTGTGAAGTCAATAAAGGAGACATGGTGCTGTAACAATCAATATTGTCTTTTCAGATCTCAGTCCTGAATCATTTGACATATTTAATGGAGCACATATCCCTTAAGATCTTGTTATTGCAGCTATAGGTATTGCACCTACATATCACACAATAACCAATAAATAAATCATTCACAGACACAGGAGTTCTCTTGGTTTATTCAACAATAAAAGTTCTGCAAAACATATATTGCATTAGAAGTAATGTTTAATATAATGGACATATCTTTACCAGTAAGTGCTATATCAGTTATTTCAGAGAATAAAAAAATATATGTTGATTTCTTAAATTGGAACTAAACCTATAGGAAAAGAATATACGTGGAGAAGGTTGTGAACTGAGCTGGCCTGTTCATTGAATACAGGAAAAGCTCTGCAGATGCCCAAGCAATCCATAAGAATTTCCTTTCTGTATTCCTATGCAGTAGGTTGGCTCCTATCAGAGATAATATACATGATAAAATTAGCTATTTCACTGATTTACTTATAAGGTCTTTGCTGTCCATAAGAGGTGACATCATATTTCAGTCTGTTGGGTTTAGTTCCACTTTAAGTGCATTAGATAAGTGTAAATGTATAACAAATATCTACCTAGGACTAGTCAGTACAACGGAGCAGTATATCTTGTTCATTGATTGACATATGACTCCTCCTGAGTGATACTCACCCTATAACTCTACAGCAGCACCAGGAAATAGAAAAGCTGTATCTTTAGAGTTGGCTAACTGGAAATATGGCTTCTAGTTGATCTTGATCAGTGGTATTAAAGATATATGTAATGCTGTTTTGCCTATGACGCAACCATATTTATAAAAGAACTTTCTGCACTAATAGCATTATTACTTCCAGATATAATTATTTGTCCACAATGTTTAATATCAGAAATAGGATTGACATTACAAAGATGCAAAGTCAAATGCTTCTTTGCAGATATTAAAAGGATTGTTTGTTGTATACAGATGTACAGTATATGATCACAATTTATGTTAAAATGGGTTGTTCCCTTTCAAAGATAATTCACTACATTTTATTATAAAACAACAATCTGGGCTGTATTCACCTTCCCGGGTCCACCAGCGAGTTTCCACCGCTGCTCCCGATGCCTGACACTGGCTGGAGTGCTCATCTCATGTCGGCAGTCAATCAGTGAGCTCAGCAGATTGGAGTTAACTCTGATTATTAGCTTACTGATTTGCTATCGCGCCTTCAAGGTGATGTCAGTGTTGCAACCAATGCCAGACACAGGGAGCAGAGGCAGAGACTTGCAGGTGGACTCGGGTAGGTGAGTACAGCATAGGTTTTTTTTAAATGCATCGAGTGACTGTATTTGAAAGGAAACAATCCCTTTAGTACATGATTCTCAAATACAGTAATTGCACTGAGCCTTCGTCTGATATCTAACCTTCAAAAATTCAGATCTTAAAACTACAAACTTCTGCAGACTGTCTGTTTACTGACTATAATGTCAATATCACCTAAAAACAATGTGCATCAGCAGCCATGGGTGACATACAACTGGTCTATCAATTGTAGACTTCATAGTAAAGATGAGCAATTTGATTCACGCTGCCCTGCTCCAACGCCTTCCATGAAAGCTGGTCTTCACTTCTGCTCCTGGTATATAGGGCTCCTCTGGCACTTAACAGACCCCATGACATCGTGAGGATTAGTAAGAGAAAGGAGCACCCAGGACGCCAAGCGGTGAAAGCATGGTGCAGAAGTGCAGACCAGCTGGATGAAGGGAGCACAAATGAAATTGCTCATCTCTACTTGACATGCACATGAGGGAAAGCTGCCTATATATTCAGTCTAAAGGGGCATTTGCACTGCAAGATAATCTTAAACAAGCGTTGTTAAAAACACTCGTATCTTGCCATGTAAAAAGTCACCCAATGAATGAGCAAAATACTCATTCGTCAGATGAAGTAATCTTTTACGTAGCATAAAAGTTCATCTTTGTCATTGATGCATCGTCCTCTGTAAAAAGGACTCTCACTACCGAGAACTATGGCAGCTCATGTGCACTGAACTATCTAATATAGACTGCTCAGTGTGCACTGTTGGTGTGCCTGTGAAATCAGGCCTTCAAATGACCACTAATGGGTAAAAGTTTACTGATTGGCTGCCTGTCGGTCCATGTAAATGGTTCCTTAGTTTGTTGGATATGCTATTGACTCTCCAAGTGCTAAAGAATTTATTGTTATTGTGTGTTAGAGGAAAGAGATGATGCACAGAAGTGGAGCTATGTCCAAGCTCAATCCTGGTCTTTCAGGTCATGTAGAGGTTTGAGTATCTTTCAGCTTTATAGGAAATATTCCCTGTGAGTTTGTATCTGTGTAAATTGATTAGATTAGTGTTGAGTCCTATACAGAAGCCCTTGATAGTAATTGTCCACACACCAGCCTATCCTGACGGTTTCCTTGACATGTTGCAGTAGACTTTGTTTCCTGGCACTGATCAGCTCTATCATAGGTTAACAGTTCTCATCTATTATAAATCCACACTCATTAGCCTAAACCTTCCCAAATATTGCTATACAATTGAAAGTATTTGTTCTATGTGCACTAGTATATTACATTCCTATTACTGGTTACCTGCTTCTCGTGGCCTAGCCAAACCACAGAACAATGCAGGATTTTGTCAAAACTCTCAACTCCTTGTTAGATGTAATAACTGCATTAGTTTAAGGCATACATTATGAAACCTGTGCAAGTAACAAGATCTATGTGAAAATGCTGCCTTAGTTCAGAAATATACATACATTACCCCTACTGCCTATAAATTAGATACTAAATAAACAAAATCTCTACTTTTATGCAATGTCTCATTTTTAAGAGTCTATTTTGGACGCATACAGTAAAAAGTATTCACAGTGTTTAGTTTACACTGATTTCTATGGGCAAAGCACACGTCCAACACATCAGGTCTCATGTTCCATTTGGCTGCTTACTACATTAGCTAGGAAATCAGCAAGCATTCATGTAATTACAGTAGCCTTAGTGGTTGAGTAGAAATTGAGGCGTATTTAAATTAGGCACATTTTACATAACAACCTCCTCAGTGCAGTAAAGGGTGTGCAAAGTATTACAAGGGTACGACTGATTCCTGCTCCTCTGACACGGCTTATGTAAAATACAATCAACTGGAATCACTAGAAGGCAAGAAAATAGATACATCACATTCCCTCTGTAAGCACACACGCAAAAAAGAAACAAAATCAAATCGGTTTTGGCTGTTATAAATGAAACATAAATGATAAAACAAAGCTTGCTCGAACAAAAGGCATCTGTGCACTTGTGGCTTGATTCTTATCTATCCTTGGACGTCAGCTTTTCAATTAGTTCCTGCAGAGGTGCTTGTTCTCTTCTGTCAATTAGGTTGAACTCCTGTGAATCAACAGCACAGTTTTACTGTTAGAGTATGTCACAGAATGGCAAGACTTTCTCAACTTGTGTCTGTAAAAACAAATGTGAGACCCCACACATTTCCTAGGTGTCCTGTTTTATTTCTTATTTTAATGGGACAGTATCATCTGAAGATGACCTATTGTTTAAACCAGGCTTTTATGTTAAATATATATATAAAAAAATTCATAATCTGTATTATAAAAAAAATGGAATTCTAGCAATTTTCACACTAGCCACTAGGGCTATTTTAGGCTCATACTGTACTTATTATTCCTTACAGAAGACTTTTCAGAAGTCTTGTTATCTTCACAGGCAGGATTACAATAACAGGTAACACCTTTGCATACAATAGATAACACAGGATTCACAAATCACAATTGGTGAAATCCGCCTGCTCCCGTTCCTTTCACAATGATCTTTGCACATGCTCAATACAAAAGATAGGGTCAGAGTCAGTCTATAGCTGCTAGTGTACATGTGGATTTCCTAAAAGAACAGGAAGTGTGCACATTTTAAGAATTACATTTGTTATATAGTTTGTGATATAAAAAATTACCAAAATGTTTTAAACAATACATTTTAACATAAAAACATGATCACAACAGTGGATCATTTTCTGATTACACATTTACTTAAATGGCACATTGATGACCTACCCTCTGGGTAGGTCATCATTATTAAATTGCTGCAGGTCTGACACCCCTTGCAGCTCAGCTCTCTTTTACTTCCGATTTGCAATACCAAGAATGGTCACTATAGAGCAGGGTCGAAAGTCGGAAGGCACAACCGGGAAACTTTCCCTGGGATCTGTGTGTCAGGAGGAGCCAAACAAGCCCCTTTGCCTGGACTGAGGTATTTACACAGAATGAATGCAGTAAATTGTACCTTTTGCCCTGGGAAAGGCTAGCTACAGTTCAGCTATAGAGTCTAAGGAGCTGTCACGTTCTGGCTCTGTACACAGTGTACTCCTGGCCTCAGCCAGACTTGCTAACAGATGTTCAACATTAAAATCCTGGAAAATCCCTTTAAAGACAGCCTAACTAAACGTATGAGAGTCTCTTAAGTGTAGAAATATTGTGAAAAAAAAAATTTCTATGCTGACAAACAATTGCTTAAATTAAAGGAATTTTGAGATTGTATAAAGTGATGGCATATTGCAAGAATTTAGAGCTGCATTCACATCCATGTTTATCCCAGTCACCCGCTGTTCATGGAACCGCAGCAAGTTACCATTCACCTGAATAGAACCAGCTGCGGCTCCCTGCACAGACTGCTCACCTGGAGTGCCGAAGTTCATTACTCAACCAGCGCTGCATCCCCTTCATTCCTTACTTGTAGTCTTTCTTTAGCATCCTCTTACAACATAATAGCACACACATTATAAAATGGAAATACTCCCTCTTTCAGATTGAGATTGCATTCCTAAAAGATTCTGACAGCAGCAAGAAGCTCCCTTCCATTCCTGTCAGGTCATTGTGACCTTTCATTGATTCAAATTACCATCTACATCAATATGTACATCCTAACTGGCTTATAATTACAGTATGTGAACATTGATATGGATGGTGATTTGACTCTATAAGATGTAATACCTGAATATAAAAGTAAAGTATTAGTAAAGGGCCTTTCAGAAATCTCTTCTGGTAACACTTCAAATGTTTTGTGTTGCAATGAAGATTGCCTCCTCTTTTTTTGTATTAGTTGTAGTGTAAGATATTAGAAAATGTACATTTTAATGGGATATAATTTAATGTAATTTATTATTCTTTTACCCTCACAGCCAACAGAAATACGTGAAAATGTAAAAATACGAACGTCATTACCTGGACAAAAAATATAAAGTGCTTAAATGACGTGTTGAGATGTGCCTCTTCCTGCAACTGGATCACAGAGTCAAAGTGCTGGTGATAGATGTGGGCATAGACTCGGAAAAGTCGCTTTAAAATAGTTTTCGCTACGGACATAAAGTTCTTCGGAAATGGAACTCCTACAAAATAAGAGAATTATGCAGCAAAAGTCAGTAACCATTAGACTAGTGGTTTCTGATGGTAGCATAGCAGCAAAAGTATATAATGTATGAAGGTTCAGTATGTATATTTAGGTACAGTGAGGGAAATAAGTATTTGATCCCTTGCTCTTTCTGTAAGTTTGCCCAATGACAAAGACATGAACAGTCTATAATTTTAAGGGTAGGTTAATTTTAACATTGAGAGAGAGAATACCCCAAAAAAATCAAGAAAATCACATTGTATGAATTAGATACATTTATTTGCATTTTGCAGTGAGAAATAAGTCAAAAATGGTCACAGAGTTGTTCTGAAGCCACTCCTTTGTTATTTTAGCTCTGTCTGAGGTCCAGAGCACTCTGGAAGAGGTTTTCATCCAAGATATCTCAGTACTTGGCCGCATTCAATTGCAACCAGTCGTCCTGTCTCTGCAGCTGAAAAACACCCCCATAACATGATGCTGCCACCACCATGTTTCACTGTTGGGATTGTATTGGGCAGGTGATGAGCAGTGCCTGGTTTTCTCCACACATACCGCTTATAATTATCACCAAACAGTTCTACCTTCGTCTCATCAGACCAGACAATCTTATTTCTCATAGTCTGGGAGTCCTTCATGTGTTTTTGAGCAAACTCTATGCGGGCTTTCATATGTCTTGCACTGAGGGGAGGCTTCCGTCGGGCCAATCTGTCATAAAGGCCCAACTGGTGGAGGGCTGCAGTGACAGTTGACTTTGTGGAACTTTCTTCCATAACCCCACTGCATCTTTGGAGCTGAGCCACAGTGATCTTGGGGTTCTTCTTTACCTCTCTCACCAAGGCTCTTCTCCCACGATAGCTCAGTTTGGCTGGACGGCCAGGTCTAGGAAGACTTCTGGCGGCCCCAAACTTCTTCCATTTAAGGATTATGGAGGCCACTATGCTCTTAGGAATCTTGAGTAATGCAGAAATTCTTTTGTAACCTTGGCCAGATCTGTGCCTTGCCACAATTCTGTCTCTGAGCTCCTTGGGCAGTTCCTTTGAGCTCATGATTCTCATTTGGTCTGACATGCACTGTGAGCTGTGCGGTCTTATATAGACAGATGTGTGATTTTCCAACTCAAGTCCTATCAGTTTAATTAAACACAGCTGGACTCCAATGAAGGAGTAGAACCATCTCAAGGAGGATCACAAGGAAATGGACAGCATGTGACTTTAAATATGAGTGTCTGAGCAAAGAGTCTGAATACTTATGACCATGTGATATTTCAGTTTTTCTTTTTTAATAAATTTGCAAAAATTTCTACATTTCTGTTTTTCTTCAGTTAAGTTGGGGTGCAGAGTGTACTTTAGTGAGAAAAAAATTAACTTTTTAGAATTTACCAAATGGCTGCAATGAAACAAAGAGTGAAAAATTTAAAGGGGTCTGAATACTTTCCGTACCCACTGTATGTCTATAACGTGTTATTGAAACTCCATTAAACAGGTTTATCCTAAAAAAAAAGTTTGGTATACTGTATATTTGGTATGCATTTAGATCAGGATGGGTGATTCCCAAGGAGCAACATGAAAAACTGTAACTGTTGTGGAGGGCTGAACTTTAGGCCGGGTTCAGATAATCATCTGAGTCTAGCATCACAGAACAGCGTATCAACTATTTTAGCTAAAAGTAACAGCAGTGGGCTTAAGGAAAATGGCTGCCTAATAACGAGCCGAGAGCTCAATCTGCGTATGCGCCGCCTCTGGTTGCATTTTCCTGATGCCCACCACCGAGAGATCAATGTGCAGAGCGGAGACTCCGCTCCAACCTGCACCGCCGACAATTTCTTGAAGCCCACTATCAGGACAACCCCTCCTCCCAGCCCAGGGCCCGCAACATCATCCACTTCTGACTCTCATGACCCCACTCCACCGCGACCGCATTCTCTGGTAAGCTAAATTTGAACTGTAAGACGGACCCTAAAAATAGTCCGCAAAATACGGTAACTTTTCCCCAGTCCCCTGCAGTCGAAACCTTGAACTTCCTGCAAAGTTATTTTTCTGATAAAGCCCTCATTCAGACTGTTTGGGACATCTGGAAGAATAATTGTTTGAAGAAAAAAATGTAAGAGCTACCTGTGTCATGCCAACAGTAAAGCATCCTGAGACCATTCATGAGTGGGGTTGCTGTTCATCCAGGGGAGTGGGCGCACACGATTTTGCCTAAGAACACTTCCATGAATAAAGAATGGTATCTAAACATCTATCAAAAGCAACTTCTCCCAACAATTAAGGAGTCATTTGGTGATGAACAATGCGTTTTCCAGCATGATGGAGACCATGTCACAAAAGTGATAACTAAGTGGCTCGGTGTACGAAACGTTGACATTTTGGGTCCATTGGGAAGTAAAGTCCCCAGATCTCAATC
Organism: Phyllobates terribilis; assembly: GCF_046119375.1. Taxonomy (NCBI): domain Eukaryota; kingdom Metazoa; phylum Chordata; class Amphibia; order Anura; family Dendrobatidae; genus Phyllobates; species Phyllobates terribilis. Next base: position 814,970,147 of record NW_027362761.1, on the reverse strand, counting down.
TGAACTTGTTGTTGATCCTTACAAAGTGGGAGAACAAATTAAGACACAGAAATTGTAATTAACTCCAAGAACTGATAAGGATGGGTAGGATAAGAATGGATTGTCGTGAGTTAGGATTTTTCCCAGAAACTGATGTCCAGCATGTCGGGGTGAATTGCAGAAGTCTTGCAAAATAAGGGTTACCACTGTAAATATTGAGTCTTTGCATAAACTTGATGTATTAGTCAATAAAAGTTTAAAAACGTCCAATTGTACTACAGTAACCATGAAAACATATGGCTAAAGATCTAAAAACACTGCAGCAGCAAACTGTAAAAAACAAAATTTGTTTCAGTCTCAAAACTTTTGGCCATGACTCTAGTAGAGTTTCAGATGTACTATATTTATATCTGCGTACAAAAGCAACATATACCAAAATATGTATTAAGTAATGAAGATGATAGCATGGTGAAAATAAAATCAAATACTATTCAATTTTTTGTGAAAATATTCATACCTATTTTTGAGGGGAAAAGTGTTTCATCGTCAAGCTGGTCTTGTACCCAGGTCATTAGATAATCAATATATTTGGGAGCAGAGCACTTAATTGGCTTCTTTATATTTGTTCCGTCTGCCCAATGGTATTCATACCTAGAAAAAAAATAGCATCTTGTTATCATTTTTTCTTTTTTTTCACTTACATTTCCAAGTTAAGGGTTATTTCTTCAAAGGCATTTCTTTTTTTTACTAAAGCATTGTATCTCCATGATTATTGTTAATATACAGTACAAGCCAAACAAAGTTTCTTTTTGTACTTTTGTGCCCTTTTGCATCTCCTTCTGCACCTCTTTGCATACAGCTTTACATAACTGAGTGGGCTGTCCTCTTTTTACATGGTACCAGGGTTGTGGAGTCGGTAAGCCAAACCACCGACTCCTCAATTTCCATGACACCGACTCCACAACTCCCTCATTCATGGCTCATGTTTAAGTGATAAATTTACTGTAGCACAGATTCATCTCAGCTAAAAGTCTAGACCCTTAGATCAGGAATAGGACAGACATTTATAGGACATTTCATAACTTTCCCAAATACTTATGAAAAAAAAAATTCCCCACAAACTGCATTGAACTGCAGTACCCAATTTATTATATATTTTAGGAGTTGGAGTCGGTCCATTTTATACCGACTCCGACTCCACAGCCGTGCATGGTACAAATACATTTCCCAGCACCACACAACTTCTTCTCAGTGCTGGAAGCCCCTTCTTCTGCTCTCGTGTGTTTCCTTATAGATATTAACAGGATCAATTTTTATTTCTATGGATTAGACCATTCTATGGACCATTGACAGTTTTGAATGTAGTGATTGTAACTGTCACGGGTGTGTCTGGTTTGACAGACAGTCATTCTGGATCCGGCTGTAGAAGTTTGCTCCACTGGGCCTTGCAGACACCTTCTTGATCCTTTCATCATCCCTCCCTCTCTAGGACCCAGCGGTGATCTCTACCTTCTGCTGCTAATTAACACACACTTGCTGGATCTTTAAATACACTCAGTTTCTCCAGAAAGTTGCTGGTAATAGAGTTAATTCCTCTGTTCAGGTCTGGAATTCTAGCAGTCGGCTAGATTCTCCTTGGAGTTAGTTTGTGGATTGTAGTCGTGATCTCTCTGGTGTCTTCTCAAAGCTAAGTGTATTCCCTTATCTGTTTCCCTGGTTTGTCTTCAGTTGCAGTGGTGTTAGAACTCTCCTGTTAGTTTTTTTCTAGTTTGCTGGTCACATGACCTTTTTTGCCTATTTAAACCTGCTCCGCCCTTCTGGCCTTGCTGGACTTCATTGTAATTTCAACTCTTAAGCTAGCTTGGTGCTTTGTTACCTTACTCCGTCAGTTTAGCTAGGTCTCTTGACCTCTATTTTCTATGTTGTTTGTTTGTCCTTTTCTGCTACAATTTCTGCTAGGAGGTGTCCATCTTACCCCCAGTCCCTAGTTCTTGTAGGGATCCCTCCCTCACATCTATAGGTCTTCGTACAGACTAGCTGAGGACTTTAGCGGGTCTGATCGCAGGATCAGGTTCCCCGTTACATCGTAGGGATCAAGCTTAGTTCTATTGTAGGGACAGATCTCCTGTCTTTCCTTAGTGCTTGTAGCAGATCATAACAAGTGGTGCTGACTAGTGTTCACTCCTCCCTACCGAGGGCCTAGCTCTAGGGTCAGCAAGGGCTAAGGTATCCTGCTCGGCGATAGGTGCGGAACCCATTTAGGGATGAAATGGGAGTCAGGGTGTTGTTAGATCTGCTTAGGGGTCTCCATTCCCTCTTTCCCTATTTTCTGGGCTTCCCCCCATTTCCCGTCATCGTACGCCAGGTTATTCCCATACCTAGCATGACAGTAACCCACTATTTGACCAATATTTATTACTACCATGTTCTTCAGAGCATGATCATGCTCCCCCGGCTGCATGCAGAACTGAGCAAAGAATAGCTGAGTTGTGCTAGAACATGACTGTTAGAGCAATGAGGAGGCCATGGGTGGGTCTGAGAATGTTTCATTAGGCTCATGCATGTTTTACATGAATTAGAATCATTAGGTGTGAATGCAGCTGCTATGGCTGAAAGAAGAGGACTGGATGGCGGGTAGCAGGGCGGCTGGAGAACTGAGCAATTAGGTGAGTATTAGGCCCACGATGCGTTTTTTAAGCGTTTCCGCAGCAGCAAAAACGCTGCAGAAACGCTTAAAAAACGCATGGTAGAAGGCCTGCCATGTTCCCCAATGATAATCCGCATGTGCTGTGCACATGCTGCGGACATTTCCACTGCGGATTATCATTGCGGAAAAAAACGCAGCACTACCAATTATTTTGCGGAAGTGCTGCGTTTTCGCCGCCATTGACTTGCATTAGACCGCATGGATTATGCATCACTGCATATGTAGATGCGCATTCCATGCGTTCTAATGTGCGGATGGTACCCAGGTGTGGAGGGGAGGAGACTCTCCTCCCGACCTAGGAATCATTGAAAACTGTAAAAAAAAGAATAAAATAAATATATACTTGCCTTCTGGCGGCCCCCGCTGCGCTCCTCCTTGCTTGGCAGCAGTTCGCGATGGACTGAAGGACCTGCGCTCACGTCAGTCATGTGACGGGTCACGCGACGCTGACGTCGGCAGGTCCTTCAGTGTACCACTGCTGACAGCAGGGACGGTGAAGTAAGCCAGCGCGGGCCATTGGAGGGTAAGTATACATTTTTATTTTTGACATTCTTTCTCTCACACTATATAAATCCATGTTGTTTGCATGTATTTATATAGTGTGACCAAGTTGACAAGCACTTTCCAAGTGATGCTTAAATCGCTTGGAAAGAGCTTGTCAACCCGCATGCGGAAATGCAAGTGAAGAACGCTTTACTTCCACTTGTCCCTGGCAGGAAAACGCATGTACAATCCGCATGTACAATCAGCATGTATAATCCGCATGCGTTTTTTTCTTCCAGGGAGATGCAGAAACGCTCAGGAAAAAATCCGGAACATTTCTGCATCGTGGGCACATAGCCTAAGGGTTATTTTTGTTTCTCAAATTAAGTTCGTAATTATGAGTTGAATGTAATGTTCCAGAGAATTTATCTAAAATAAGTGTCCTGTTCTGATTTTAGGAGCTGTGGATGGGCGGAGAAAGGTAAGTATTAATGAATGCGCTGGGGCTGATGGTACTAATTGGGAGACACTTTAGCTTGCACTTTTTGCGACTACTGTAACTGGCACTATTTAAAGCACTGTGACTGTCACTTTTATGGGAAAATAAGATGCATTAGTGAAGGGCCTAAAAGGGAGGTGCATGAAACAGGGAATTCTCTTTTTGTTGCATAGTTTTACGTTTTGCTTGAAGGGGTTGGCAAAGTTTAGAAAAAAGGGTCAGCTTTTTTTTCTATAAACTTAAAAGGAATCTGTCAGTAGGATCAACCCTACAAAGCCATGTATATGGGAATGTAGGTTATAGAAAGTAGAATAAATTATACTTTGATATCTGTGTGACAATGTTTTATTCCCGAGAAATCTTCGTTTTTCTTAATATGTAAATGAGCTGTTAAGATCTTTGGGCCGGACAGAGATCTCCAGGAGAATCTGCATCCAGAGCTTATTTTAAATGAAAAGATGCATTACCAGCGTGAGAAGTGTAATATCTAACAGTCACACTTGTAAAGCTCTTGACACAGTTTACCGTGTGTGATAAATATCTTTATACACATCAAATATGTAAATTTTTTTTACATTTTGTTATGTTTAGAGAAAAGTAGAATAGCTTAAACTTTTTTATTTTTTGAGGGTTTTTTTATGTTTTCAGAATATTTTTTAATGTTTTTTTAGATATTTTTTTATTAGTTCCCTTAGGGGATTCTAAAGTTTCTGTTCTCTCAAGAAGCTCAGCTGCTAGCTGGGCTTCATAGGAATGATACCACAGTATATGCGTAACCCTTCGAAAAGACCCCCAGCTGCCATGGCAACACATCGGTGCCTCGCAATAGTATCGCATGACCAGCCAATGGTCTCTATATTGACGGCCGCCACCTTGGAGGTCTTTTAAAAGATGTTGTCATGCTTGACGGCGGCATTTAGGAGGTTGACTTGATGCAAGCAAAGCCACCACCGATAGTACCACTTACCCATGGATGCCAGATATGTAGTGTTGATGACACCTAAACTACATGAAAAGGGCTCAGCTTGTACATATATGGCAGCAATCACCTAGGAGTTAAAGGGAACCTGTCATGTCAACAATTTAGTCTAATAAAAAAAGATAAAGTATAACATAGTTCATAGGTGAGGGGGTTCCGCCCGCTCTGGGTAACACAAAACAATTCAGCAAAGTCATTTTGAGGAGCTCTCTGGCTTCCACTCACAGTCTGGAGACTTCCTTCTTCAGACCACACCAGAGAAAGAAAAAACAGTGACTGAGATTTAACTTCCCCAGCCACACCGTTGAGATGCAGATATGGTGAATGACCTCCCTCCCGCTCTATAGTAATTCACAAAGAACCAGACCCAAGATGGCTGATTAACCTCTTCAGCACCTAACATGCTGAAGAAACTTCTAGGTTCAGTTCACAGAGGATAGTAGCCGCAGTGAAATATATCTCCCCTCACATACATCACCAGTGACACTGTCACACATGATATACCACAGGAGAAGATGAATAGATTGATATAAGTATATATATATATATATATATATATATATGTATATACAGTACAGACCAAAAGTTTGGACACACCTTCTCATTTAAAGATTTTTCTGTATTTTCATGACTATGAAAATTGTACATTTACACTGAAGGCATCAAAACTATTAACACATGTGGAATTATATACTTAACAAAAAAGTGCGAAACAACTGAAAATATGTCTTATATTCTAGGTTCTTCAAAGTAGCCACCTTTTGCTTTGATGACTGCTTTGCACACTCATGGCATTCTCTTGATGAGCTTCAAGAAGTAGTAACCGTAAATGGTTTTTACTTCACAGGTGTGCCCTGTCAGGTTTAATAAGTGGGATTATTTGCCTTATAAATGGGGTTGGGACCATCAGTTGTGTTGTGCAGAAGTCAGGTGGACACATAGCTGATAGTCCTACTGAATAGACTGTTAGAATTTGTATTATGGCAAGAAAAAAGCAGCTAAGAAAAGAAAAACTAGTGGCCATCATTACTTTAAGAAATGAAGGTCAGTCAGTCCGAAAAATTGGGCAAACTTTGAAAGTGTCCCCAAGTGCAGTTGCAAAAACCATCAAGCGCTACAAAGAAACTGGCTCACATGAGGACCGCCCCAGGAAAGGAAGACCAAGAGTCACCTTTGCTTCTGAGAATAAGTTTATCCGAGTCACCAGCCTCAGAAATCGAAGGTTAACAACAGCTCAGATTAGAGACCAGGTCAATGCCACACAGAGTTCTAGCAGCAGACACATCTCTACAACAACTGTTAAGAGGAGACTTTGTGCAGCAGGCCTTCATGGTAAAATAGCAGCTAGGAAACCACTGCTAAGGACAGGCAACAAGCAGAAGAGACTTGTTTGGGCTAAAGAACACAAGGAATGGATATTAGACCAGTGGAAATCTGTCCTTTGGTCTGATGAGTCCAAATTTGAGATCTTTGGTTCCAACCACCGTGTCTTTGTGCGATGCAGAAAAGGTGAAGGGATGGACTCTACATGCCTGGTTCCCACCGTGAAGCATGGAGGAGGAGGTGTGATGGTGTGGGGGTGCTTTGCTGGTGACATTGTTGGGGATTTATTCAAAATTGAAGGCATACTGAACCAGCATGGCTACCACAGAATCTTGCAGCGGCATGCTATTCCATCTGGTTTGCGTTTAGTTGGACCATCATTTATTTTTCAACAGGACAATGACCCCAAACACACCTCCAGGCTGTGTAAGGGCTATTTGACCAAGGGGGAGAGTGATGGGGTGCTACGCCAGATGACCTGGCCTCCACAGTCACCAGAGCTGAACCCAATCGAGATGGTTTGGGGTGAGCTGGACAGCAGAGTGAAGGCAAAAGGGCCAACAAGTGCTAAGCATCTCTGGGAACTCCTTCAAGATTGTTGGAAGACCATTTCCGGTGACTACCTCTTGAAGCTCATCAAGAGAATGGCAAGAGTGTACAAAGCAGTCATCAAAGCAAAAGGTGGCTACTTTGAAGAACCTAGAATATAAGACATATTTCATATTTTCAGTTGTTTCACACTTTTTTGTTAAGTATATAATTCCACATGTGTTAATTCATAGTTTTCATGCCTTCAGTGTGAATGTACAATTTTCATAGTCATGAAAATACAGAAAAATCTTTAAATGAGAAGGTGTGTCCAAACTTTTGGTCTGTACTATATATATATATATATATATATATATATATATATATCCCCTTTACGACATAGGGCGTATTAGTACGTATCTGTGCCCTGGGACTTATGGACCAGATACGTATTTATGCGCCCTGGGGATTTCGCCCGCACACAGGCTGTGCGGGCGCGATCGCCGCCGGGTGTCAGCTGATTGTTACAGCTGACACCCGGTGCTATGTGCAGGGAGCAGTCCCGCACTGCTCCCGGCACATTAACCCCCGCAATGCGGTGGCAAGGGGAGGTGATCGCCGATACTCACCTCCTCTTCCGGCCTCCAGCGCTGTCTGCCGTGGCTTCCAGGATGTTGCCATGACGACCCAATGTCGTCATGACAACATCCGGGTCACCAGACAGCAGGAAGAATTTTTGGACATGAGCAGTGCATCTCCAAACTATCTTCTCCCTGTCCAGTGCTGACAGCCTGCATGGCACAGGGATGGTGCTGCATTCCTGTGCCATGCAGGCGATCAGAGAAAAAAAAGTGAAAGTCCCATAGTGGGACAAAGTAAAAAAGTGTAAAAAGTGTCATAAAGTGAAAAAAATAAATAAAAAAAAAATTGTAGAAATATAAAAAAAAAAAAAAAAAAAAAAAAAAATCCACCAAAAATAAAAATATAATGTGCCCATCAATAAATATTATTAACAAAAAAAACAATAAAAGTACACATATTTGGTATCGCCGCGTCCGGAACGACCTGACCTATAAAACTGTTCCACTAGTTAACCCCTTCAGTGAACACGGTAAAAAAAAAAAAAAAAAACGAAGCAAAAAACAATGCTTTATCACCATACCCCCAAACAAAAAATGGAATAACACGCGATCAAAAAGACGAATATAAATAAAAATTGTACCGCTAAAAACGTCATCTCGTCCTGCAAAAAACAAGCCGCCATACTGCTCCATCAGCCGAAAAATAAAAAAGTTCTAGCTCTCAGAATAAAGCGATGCTAAAAAATAATTTTTTCTATAAAATTGCTTTTAATATGTAAAAGTGCAAAACACAGAAAAACTATATAAATGTGGTACCGCTGTAAACGTACTGACCCAAAGAATAAAGTTGCCTTATCAATTTTACCACACGCGGAACGGCATATAAAAAAAACAAAAAAAACAATTCCTGAATTGTTGGTTTTTGTTTACTCTGCCTCCCAAAAATCGGAATAGAAAGCGATCAAAAAATTTCACGTGCCTGAAAATGGCACAAATAAAAACGTCAACTCATCCCGCAAAAAAGAAGCCATCGCATGACTTTGTCTGCCAAAATCTGGAAAAATTATAGCTCTCAAAATATGGCGATGCGAAAACTAGATTTTACAAAAAATGCGTCTTTTAGTGTGTGACAGCTGTCAATCATAAAAACCCCATATGATTCTGGTATCGCTGTAGTCGCACCGACCTGAAGAATAAGGTCGTCTAATCACTTATACCGCACGAGGAACGGCATAAAAAATAAACTCTCGGGTTAGGTTTGTGCTAGGGTTAGGGTTGGGCTAGGGTTAGGGCTAGGTTTGGGGTTAGGGTTGTGATGGGGTTGTGATTTTTTTCAAAAGTAAGAAAAAAAGATGACAATATGGCGACTAGTGTTGAGCCGATTTTCCATTCAATTTGTTAGCGGACACCATGTTGCGTTTGGAGAGCCCCTGTGTGCCTAAACATTGGAGCTCCCCCACAAGTGACCCCATTTTGGAAATTAGACCCCCCAAGGCACCTATCTAGATGCATAGTGAGCACTTGGTGCTTCACAAATTAATCCGTAAAAATAAAAGTGTTTTTTTTTCCACTTTTTCATTTTTACGAATCAATTTGTGAAGCACCTGGGGGTTCCAAGTGCTCACTATGCATCTAGATAGGTGCCCAAACAGTGGTTTTTCCCCACATATGGGGTATATGCGTGCCCAGGGGAAATAGCACAACAAATTTTGGGGTCCATTTTTTCTTGTTACCCCTGTGAAAATAAAAAAATTGGGTCTAAAGTAACATTTTTGTGAAAAAAGTTAAATGTTCATTTTTTTCTTCCACATTCCAAAAATTCCTGTGAAGCACCTGAAGGGTTAATAAAGTTCTTGAATGTGGTTTTGAGCACCTTGAGGGGTGCAGTTTTTAGAATGGCGTCACTTTTGGATATTTTCTGTCATAAAGACCCCTCAAAGTGACTTCAAATGTGATGTGGTCCCTAAAAAAATGGTTTTGTAAATTTTGTTGGAAAAATGAGAAATCGCTGGTCAACTTTTAACCCTTATAGCTCCCTAACAAAAAAAAATTTGGTTCCAAAATTGTGCTGATGTAAAGTAGACATGTGGGAAATGTTATTTATTAAGTATTTTGTGTGATATATCTCTCTGATTTAAGGGCATAAAAATTCAAATTTTTAAAATTGCAAAATTTTCAAAATTGTCGCCAAATTTCCGTTTTTTCACAAATAAACGCAAGTGATATCGAAGAAATTTTACCACAATCATGAAGTACAATATGTCACGAAAAAACAATCTCAGAATCAGGGGGATCCGTTGAAGCGTTCCAGAGTAATTACCTCATAAAGTGACAGTGGTCAGAATTGTAAAAATTGGCCTGCTCCTCGGGGGTAAAGGGGATATATATATATATATATATATATATATATATATATATATATATATATATAGTGTGTGTGTATATATACACACAAGGGTATATATGGTAGTTAAGTGGGCGGTCCTAATCAGGGGTTAACAGCAGCCCGAGTATCCACACTTATGGACATGTCTGAGTATTGCACAGACACACGGTCCGTGAAAAAAAACACAGCATGTGTACAGCCCCATAGTATAATATTATAATGGGTATGTGTTGTATTCGTGAAAAAACTCATATAGAACACGTATGTGCAACACGGGCATCTGAATGAGGCCTTATACACGGAAGGCTGTAAAGTGCAGGTAAATAGAGGATCTAATGAGTAAAACACAGGTTATACTGAACCTTTTCCAAAAGTTCTATCAATCTGCTCAGCTCCTCCTGCTCTATATTATAATGCCTACAGATTAGACAATTCCCTTTAAATCAGTATGAACCCAAGAACAGATGTGGCACTTTTTCTGGGAAAACATGTTTTTATTTCTAATGGTACCAGAAAAGGTTGTGAGCCATAAATCTATACCATCGTTAGGCCTTGTTGTGTTATGCAATTGTTATGCTGTGGAGGAAATGTGGTATTAGATGCTTTTACCCCAGACAAACTGTTTTCAGTGCGTTTCCTCCCAGATAGTGAATTTGATTTATTAGATTATTTCTTATGTCACTTCAGACCATTGGGTAATTCTAGCATATACTTCCTTTGCTGACATGACTAAACTAATGGTTATTAAGGACAGCTGTGGACAACATAGTATAAAGGTTCTACATGTGTAAAATGACAGTGGCAGACATAACTGGAATTATTGGCTGCCTTGGTTGACAATATACTGAACTATGGTAATGGAAACAGAACAGCTAAATATGCTTTGAGCAGCATTGAAAGGATAGTAGTTCATATATTGAATCTTCTGAACAGAAATCCCCCCAAAATAGAGCTAAGAACAGAAAGTGATCGCTGTTGTTATTTGGAACAACATTCAAGGGAAAAGGCAGCATTTAAAGGCATGTGCCCATATTCCTTAAAGGGAACTATAGACAGAATGAGTCAGACACAGGCTGTGTGATTGCAGCCAGGTTTGTTCAAGACCAGGTTTAGTCAAGTGTAAGAAAAAATCGTCATCCAGAAAAATCAGATGATTTTCATTCATATTCTCATCCACATTATATCCGTGTGTCTGTTTGGCATCTGTTCAATATCCATATTCATATGTCAACAGTTTAAAAAATTTACAAAACCAAATACAGTTTTTTACTGTAGATTAATCATAGCAATGTATCCGAAAATAATAAGATGCAATATGATGCAGATGAGATTTTTTTTTCTCAAAACAGCAAGTGATAGAGGCAGTTTGCGACGAGGGAAACTACAACTCCCTGCAAGTCTTGAATATATATGTCTATATCAGGTAATACTTGTACTCTAAGTTCCCAAAGTTGAAGAGCAAGACAGTCACAAGATTTGCAGCCAATCAGAAGCAACAATGGTGACTAAAGTATCATAATTAGTGTTGAGCGAGTATGTTCGGTTAACCCTTTCGCCGAGTATACTCGGCCGAGCACCGAGTATTTATAGCGTGCTCGGGCTTTAAGTTTTCGTCGCTCCGTGAACATGATTTGCAACTGTTTGACAGATTTAATACATGTGAGGAATGCCTGTTTTTCCAGCAAACACATGCTCATGTAATAAAGGATAGGGCTATAAACAATTAGGAAAGAAACTATGTAATAAGGGATAGGGTTATATATAATAATGGGGGACAATATGCAATAATGGACACTGCTATACAGTGGGTACAGAAAGTATTCAGACCCCTATAAATTTTTCACTCTGTTTCATTGCAGCCATTTGGTAAATTCTAAAAAGTTCATTTTTTTTCATTAAAGTACACTCTTCTGTAAAGTACAGAATTGTGCCTTGCCACAATTCTGTCTCTGAGCTCCTTGGGCAGTTCCTTTGAGCTCATGATTCTCATTTGGTCTGACATGCACTGTGAGCTGTGAGGTCTTATATAGACAGGTGTGTGCCTTTCCAAATCAAGTCCTATCAGTTTAATTAAACTCAGCTGGACTCCAATGAAGAAGTAGAACTATCTCAAGGAGGATCACAAGGAAATGGACAGCATGTGACTTAAATAAGAGTGTCTGAGCAAAGGGTCTGAATACTTATGACCATGTGATATTTCAGTTTTCTTTTTTAATAAATTTGCAAAAATTTCTACATTTCTGTTTTTTTTTCAGTCAAGATGGGGTGCAGAGTGTACTTTAATGAGAAAAAAAAGAATTTACCAAATGGCTACAATGAAACAAAGAGTAAAAAATTTAAAGGGGTCAAAATACTTTCCGTACCCACTGTATGTAATAAGTGAGAACACTACATAAAGCTCCCTTCACAAGTCCGCTTAAAAAAAGTATGAGTAAGATGGTCCATTTTTACTATCCGTGTGGTTTTGTGCACCATCCGTGTGCAGTCTGTGTGACACGTACCGAAATACAATGCAGAATAGAAGTGACAGATTTTTAGGTGTTAGAGATCTGCAAAGATCATGTTACATGGATAGATAGAAAGATACACAGATATTGGGTAAATACCGTATTTTGCGGACTATAAGACGCACTGGACTATAAGATGTACCCCAAATTTTGGGGTGGAAAATAGGGAAAAAAAATGTGTTAATAAAATGGTGGTGTGTCTTACAGTCCGATTTTTCTGTAGCTTACCGGGGGTGGCAGCTGCGGTGGAGCGGGGTCCCAGGAGGAAGGGTCGCTGCTGCAAGAAGCTGGCAGCGGCGGCAGGAGTGGGGCGATGCTGCGGGGCCACCGCCAACTTCCTGCAGCAGCGGCCCTCTCTCCTGGGACTCCGCTCCACCGCAGCCGCCACCCCCAGTAAGCTACAGAAAATTCGGACTATAAGACGCACCCCCATTTCTCCCCTAACTTTGGGGAAAAAATATAATCCAAAAAAATACGGTAGATAGATCGCTAGATAGGAAGAAGGCAGCACTTCAAAACATAAGAAATTTGAAAAAAAGTGGACTTTATTAAGCCCAAATGACAACGTTTCAGTCCATGGAACCTTTCTCAAGGTGTTCAAGGCTTGAGAAAGGTTCCGTGAACCGAAACATTGCCATTTGGGCTTAATAAAGTCCACTTATTTTCAAATTTCTTATGTTTTGGAGTGCTGCCTTCTTCTTATTATACTGTAATACCTATTATGGAACAAATTGGACAATTGTCTGGAGGCTTGGCACCCACTGTGAGTAGATGTTAAATGGTGCTGTTCAAAAAAAACTTTTTTTTCCATAGATCGCTAAATAGATATGTGTGAGATATATAATTAATGCCTTGCGTGTGTAGCTTACTGTACATGTATTAACCAAATAAATAAATGAAAAAACGTGGGGTCCCCCCCATTATTGATAATCAGCAAAGGTAAAGCAGACAGCTTAGAGCAGTACAGTAAGCTACACAGACGGCACTAATTATATATCTCACGGATATGTATTTATCTATCATCTATTTACCTCATATCTATCTCTATCTTTGCACATCTTTAACACATAAAAACCTTTCATTTTTATTCTGCATTCTATTCCAGTATGTGTCACACGGACAGTATACGGATGTCACATTTTTGCTATTGTCATCCGTGCTGCCGGAAAGAAAGATGGACATGTCTATGTGTGGGTCACATGGACATGTGTGCAGCCCCATAGATTATAATGGGTGTGCGTGTGTACGTGTCTCCTGTAGGTCTGAAAAACGGACGCCACACGTACTGGAAACACGGACATGTGAAGGGGGCTTAATAGAGGACACTGTAATAAACGAATGCCCTATACATCATAAGGGAGTTTCTTTTACAAATACGACTATTGCTTCCACTATCTCTATGCAATTTAAAAAGTGTAGCTACAGAAAGAATATTTACACTCGGTAACCTATTGCTGATCTCTTATCCAATTACAGTTTTCTTTTGTTTCTTCTCCACGCAGAGTTGGCCGCACAGATCACATCACCCCTGAAAATAAAACCACATATATACTGTATACATTTGCCTCCTGGATAAAAACTCCCCTACATTTTGCCCCTCAACACAAATATGTAGCAAACCATTAATATATAATTAGGCTTTGCGCAATGCAGCTGTCTCCCTTCCCCAATTCATTACCAGTCCTTGTCCTGTGACTTCTCCTCCCCTCTCCCCAATTTATTACTAGTCGCTATCCTGTATCCCCCCCCCATTTATTAACAGTCCTTGTCCTATGTTCTCTCCCCCCAATTCATTACCAGTTCCTGTCATGTGTCCTCTCACCCCTCCATTAATTCCTATTCCTTTTATTGTGATATATCTCCCCTAATTCATTACCAGTCCTCTGTCTTTCCACCATATATTACCAGACCCTGTCCTGTGTCACAGTGGCTTGCGAAAGTATTCACCCCCTTGGCTTTTTACTTATTTTGTTACATTACAACCTGTGTTTAAATATTTTTGTAATCTGATTTGTGTGTGATGCATCAGCACTAAATAGTTTTAAGTTGGTGAAGTGAGAAAGATATAGGTATAAATTAAATTTATGGGCTCAAATAACTAAAAATTGGCATGTGCATATGTATTCACCCCTTTTGCTATGAAGCCCCTAAAAATTTCTGGTGCAAGCAATTACCTTCATAAGTCACATACTTAGTGAAAGGAAGTCCACCTGTGTGCAGTCTAAGTGTCACATGTCTGTCAGTATATACACTTTACCTTTTTTTGAAAGTCCACAGGGCTGCAACATCATTAAGCATGAGGCACCACTAACCAAACAACATCATGAAGACCAATGAGATCTCCAAACAAGTCAGAGACAAAGTTGTTGAGATGTACAAGTAAGGGTTATAAAAAAATATCCCAATCCCTGGGAGCACCATTAAATCCATTATCATCAAATGGAAAGAGGATGGTACCACAACAGACTTGCCAAGAGAGGGCGGCCCACCAAAACTCAAAGCTCGGGCAAGGAGGGCATTAATCAGAGAGACAGCACAGAGACCAAAGGTAATCCTGAAGGAGCTGCAGAGTTCCCAAGCAGAGACTGGGTTATCTGTGTATACGACCACAATAACCCGTAAACTACATGGGAGGTGGCCCTTATGGAAGAGTAGGCAGAAAAAAGCCTTTACTTACACACAAAAATTGTAAGACTCGTTTTGAGTTTGCCAAAAGATATGTGGGAGACTCCCCAAAATGTATGGAGAAAGGTGCTGTGGTCAGATGAGACCAAAATTGAACTTTTTGAGCACCAAGGTAAACACTAAGTCTGACACAAAACCAACACAGCTCTTCACTCCAAGAACACCATCCCCACAGTGAAACGTGGTGGCAGCATTATGTTGTGCAGATGTTTTTCGGCAGCAGGGACTGGGAAAATGGTCTGAGTCAAGGGGAAGATGGATAGTGCGAAATACAGGGATATTCTTGAAAAAAAAACCTTACTGATTTTAGGGGGTGAATAGTTATGCACACTGAAGTTTACAGTTATTTTGTCCTATTTGGTGTTTGCTTCACAATAAAAAGAAGACCAAATGTTCACAGTTGTAGGCATGTTCTTTACATGAACGAATACAAACCCTCAAAGAAAACACTGAAATTTCAGATTGTGAGGTAGCAAAACATGAAAAATTCCAAAGGTGGGTGAATACTTTCTAAAGCCACTGTATTTCTCCCCCTGCATTCAATAGTCAATGCCCTGTCTTCACTCCCAATTCATCACCTCTCCTGTATCCCCTCTTTTCAGCCCCCTTCCCCTCAATTCATTACTAGTCCCTGTCCTGTGTAATCTCCCTAACTGTATTTAAAAAAAAAATAAATTACCTCTCCAGATGATCCCCCACAGCAACGCTTCCATAAGAAGTATAGGCAACTTCTGGCTGAATACCTGCTAGATGATGCAGGCGATGCAATGACATAATTGTGCCTGCCGAGTCATAGAGAAAGCGCCGTAATATTATATTGCAGGCAGTGGAGCTGTAGGAATGCTCCCTGCCCAAAGGTAGGCGACACTAATGTTGGCGATATAGAATACAACCAAGGCGATCTGGCCTTGGGCCCCCCTGGAGATCCCCAGGAGGTAACCATGATTGCCTTCATTATAATCTTCCCTTGCAGCTCTAGCAGGGAAATTGAGGTGTGGGGACCACACACGGCTCTTGGGCTCATCAGGAGAAACACCAAATTCCCGGTGGGTCATTCTGAGCCTGGATGCTTTAAAGCCTCCCGCCTCACGGTCTCAGATTCCTTCATATAAAATCAATACCACCCTCCAATCATATTTTGAGATAAATGCCCCATCGGTTTCCTCCCCGGTTACAATGTGGGAGGACCATAAGGTAACTTTGAGTGGTGAATTTATTCATATTGCATCCTACTGGAAAAAAGCTAAGAAATAAGAAAACACATCTATTACAGCAAAGCTGGCAACCTTAAAAGATACCTAGAAAAAAGATCCTTATACCTTATACCTTAATAAATCCCAAGTTACAGCAAAGCGAACAGAACTAGAACTAAAAGACCAGGCAGAGAAGCGTATTCGCTGGGCTAAAAAGGTTTTATGCCTTGGACATTAAACCTCTTAGCACATACATTGAACAGCGAGGCCCCAAAATCTCTACCAATCAAATTATGACTCCCTGATGGCACAATTACAGCCAATCTTTGCAATGTAGTACAATTGTTTCAGTATTATTTGAAAACACTGCATATTAAACTTAACAGTTTTCCTTTTATTTTGGCTAACTCCCTATTTGAAAATCTTGCCATCCCAAATATGACAAGCAACCATAACTCTATAATAGAACAGGATATTACCCCTTGTAATGCAGCGCCTTGCTGCATTGCTAAAATGTCCAGGGGGTGTGTTCTAGCTGACCATGTACCTCCCCTCAGGTGACTGATCACATGACTGTGACATCATCACAGGTCCTATGTGCACAGACTGATATATAAACCCTGGTAGTTTTGAAACAGGTGTGAAAGGCATGAGGCCTGATCCCTGTGTGTGGGACACCATTAGCCTGGAGAGGCTGGAAGAGAGAGGCCTGGTGAGGCAAGAGGCTGAGGCTATGTGCACACGATGCAGAAATGCTCAGGATTTTTTCTTGAGCGTTTCTGCATCTCCCTGGCAGAAAAAAACGCATGCGGATTGTACATGCGTTTTCCTGCCAGGGACATGCGGAAATGAAGCGGTCCCACTGACATTTCCGCATGCAGATTGACAAGCGCTTCCCAAGCGATTAGCATCACTTGGAAAGTGCTTGTGACAACTAGGTCACACTATATAAATCCATGCAAACAGCATTGATTTATATAGTGTGACCCGAGAGAGTGGTAAAAATAAAAAAATAAATATACTGTATACTTACCCTCCGATGGCCCCCGGTGTCCCGGTCACTCTGTTCTCCCGGCTGCCGGCAACAGTGAATTGAAAGACCTGCCGACGTCAGCGTCACGTGACCCGTCACATGACTCTGACGTCAGCGCAGGTCCTTCAACTCACTGCAAAGTGCCGGGAACCAAGCAGGAGCGGTGCGCGGGCCGACAGAAGGTAAGTATACATTTATTTTTTTATTTTATTCTGGTTTTTACAGCTTTTTAATATTACCTCGGTGTGGAGGAGAGTCTCATCTTCTCCACACTCGGGTACCATCCGCACATTAGAACGCGCCAATAACGCAAGTACAAATGCAGTCTTGCGCTATTGGCGCGTTCTAATGCAAGTCAATGGCGGCGAAAACGTCGCGTTTCCGCAAAATTAATGGACATGCTGCGGATTTTTGAGGGCAGTATAAACGCTGCGGAAAAATCCGCAGCATGGGCACAGCACATGCGGATTTCAATTGGGGAACATTGCTTCCCTTCTACCATGCGTTTTTAATGCGTTTCCGCGGCGTTTCCGCAGCTGCAAAAACGCAGTGGAAACGCATTAAAAACGCATCGTGTGCACACAGCCTAAATCCCTGTGTTTGGGACGCAGTAGCCCTGGAAGGCACGTGGCTTGGAGACCACGGCTGGGAAGCCTTAAAGCCACAGCTGTGGCAGAACAGAGCTGAGAGAAGCAGCTAAAACCCAGCAAAGGTAAAAATGGTTCTTTATATGGACATTGATGTTGTACCTTGCTGAAGTCTGTATCTAAAGCCAAGCGGGCATGTCTGCCATTGGAAAGGTCTCCTGGATGTTATGTGTATAACCATGCCAGTGAGCCACTGAGATGGACTATGTTATGTGCAGTTATGAAGTGTAATAAACTGCTGGATGTCGTGTTATCAGAAAACGTGGCTGGTGTGCTTTAATTAACCCCGTGAAGCGAGTGTCCCCCAGCGTGATGAATAGCGCTACCTTACACCCTTTAGAAGTCTCTCAAGTTATCAGTTTCAATGAAAACTTCAAATACCCCAGAGCCTGAGATACAACTTAGATATTCTTACATCCAGCAAAACCATCTCATCAACTAACAAAAATAGTAATGATCCCTAAGCCAAATAAAGACTCACTTGACATCTGTAATTATAGCTCGATTTTTCTTTTAAATGTAGATCTAAAATTCATCACTAAATTCTTAGCCACAAGAAGCTTTCTGTCTAATTGAATCCACAAGGAGCAAGCAGACTCTACACCTAAATGTCAAGCTAGTGACAATGGTGGGAGAGCACTTCACCTATTCCATATAGCCCATCTAAATAAGATTCCATGTATATTTCATTTTCTTGATATCACAAAAATGTCATATGTCCTCATCTTGTAATGTCGAGTGGCTTCAGCTCTATCTAGGAGGAAGATACAGTACACAAAATAAGAAGACAAATGGACATACAAATTGATGCATCTATTCAAGGGTTAAAATATTCAGAGATCCAGTAGAAGAAGAAAGTTCCATTCTTATCATTTGAAAAAGGAGCATATAGCTCAAAAAAGCGTGATGTTTTTGACTGAGCTTCAAGAAATAAGGATTTTTCTTAACCAGTATATTTTCCTTCTTGATTAGATGCACATATTTGTATGTCCATTTGGCTTCTTCTTTTATTCAGTACTGTGATTCCCTATATTAGGGATTTCTGTGTTTCACCCTGGCCAAGTCAGGATTAAAACAAAACTTCTTAAGTTGGATCTCTGTATTCTACCGTGTCTCTACAGTGACGTCTAATATGCTGGATATACCTCTGACAAATTTTCCATAGAAAGAGGTACATGACAGGGAAGCCCCTTATTCCCTATTTTATTTATTCTTTCCATAGAGTTACTAGCGGCATTCATAGGGTTGATCCGCACATAAGGGGTATTGAGTTGGCTGGAATCCACCACAAACAATGTCTGTTTACTAATTATATACAGTGCTCAAAAAAATAAAGGGAACACTGAAATAACACATCCTAGATCTGAATGAATGAAATATTCTCATTGAATACTTTGTTCTGTACAAAGTTGAATGTGCTGACAACAAAAACACACAAAAATCATCAATGGAAAACAAATTTATTAACCAATGGAGGCCTGGATTTGGAGTCACCCCCAAAATTAAAGTGGAAAAACACACTACAGGCTGATCCAACTTTGATGTAATGTCCTTAAAACAAGTCAAAATGAGGCTCAGTATTGTGTGTGACCTCCACGTGCCTGTATGACCTCCCTACAACGCCTGGGCATGCTCCTGATGAGGTTGCGGATGATCTCCTCCCAGACCTGGACTAAAGCAACTCCTGGACAGTCTGTGGTGCAACATGACGTTGGTGGATGGAGCGAGACATGATGTGCTCAATCGGATTCAGGTCTGGGGAACGGGCGGTCCAGTCCATAGCTTCAATGCCTTCAACTTGCAGGAACTGCTGACACACTCCAGCCACATGAGGTCTGGCATTGTCCTGCATTAGGAGGAACCCAGGGCCAACCGCACCAGCATATGGTCTCACAAGGGGTCTGAGAATCTCATCTCGGTACCTAATGGCAGTCAGGCTACCTCTGGTGAGCACATGGAGGGCTGTGCGGCCCTCCAAAGAAATGTCACCCCACACCATTACTGACCCACTGCCAAACCAGTCATGCTGAAGGATGTTGCAGGCAGCAGATCGCTCTCCGCGGAGTCTCCAGACTCTGTCATGTCTGTCACATTTGCTCAGTGTGAACCTGCTTTCATCTGTAAAGAGCACAGAGCGCCAGTGGCAACTTTGCCAATCCTGATGTTCTGTGGAAAATGCCAAGCGTCCTGCACGGTGTTGGGCTGTGAGCACAACCCCCATCTGTGAACGTCGGGTCCTCATACCACCCTCATGGAGTCAGTTTCTAACCGTTTGTGCAGACACATGCACATTTGTGGCCTGTTGGAGGTCAATTTGCAGGGCTCTGGAGGTGCTCCTCCTGTTCCTCCTTGTACAAAGGAGGAGGTAGCGGTCCTGCTGCTGGGATGTTGCCCTCCTACAGCCCCCTCCACATCTCCTGGTGTACTGGCATGTCTCCTGGTAGCGCCTCCAGCCTCTGGACACTACACTGACAGACACAGTAAACCTTCTTGCTACAGCTCGTACTGATGTGCCATCCTGGATGAGCTGCACTACCTGAGCAACTTCTGTGGGTTGTAGAGTCCGTCTCATGCTACCACGAGTGTGAAAGCACAACCAAAGCACAACCAACATTCAAAAGTGACCAAAACATCAGCCAGAAAGCATTAGTACTGAGATGTGGTCTGTGGTCCCCACCTGCAGAACCACTCCTTTCTCAATACGCCTTCCACGACAGCATTGCAGCATTGGAGGATGTTGTCCACGCTCTATTGGGGGACAGGAACACAGAGAGTTTAAAAGCCCCTCCCCACCGTCAATCCCCAGTGTTTTCCTGTCCCCCTTGGGCATGGAGAGAACCTGCAGTGCTGTCGGGCCGGCAGGGCAGCGCTGTATTTTTACCTGTGTTTGCAGGGTAGTGGTCGGTCGGGGTGCTCCCTGCTCCCTCCTTGCTGCTCCCTTTTGGGACCACCCTAGCTTCCTGCGCCCCACAGAGGGTAAAGCAAGCCAGGGGATCGTTCATGCTGGAGGCCGCTCCTGCTCTCCGGCATCTCCTCTTCCTGGCGGCCTGGGGAGCGGACGTCGCCGCGAGCACGGGGCATCCCCGCGCGCGCACCGGAAGTGACGTCGCCGCGGGCCCTGCCGCTTCCGGCCTGAGCGTTCCACGCTGAGATGTGTGGTGGGGCGCTCGTGAGCCGACGGGCGGTTTGGGCGCGCACGCCAGGTGACGTCACTGCGGGTCCCATCGCTCCGATGGGGCGTCCACGTGGGACGCTGAATGGTTGTCCAGGACCATCAAGGCCCATACCAACCCTGGATTGGCCCTTAAAGTGACCGGAAAGGGGAGGGGACTGAGGTCCCGTGCTGGGAGGCACAGTTTTTTTATTTAAAACCCGCCTGAAGACACCAAAAGGTAAGGCTATTCCCACCATATTCCCACTTTGGAAGGTGACAGGTCCAGTAACCTTGCATCTGCAGAGCCCAGCATGCCCTCGGCTACAGTGAGTAGTACCTGGGTGGTCACTATGGGGTTATCTCGGCCTCCTTTTTTAGATGACACTAGATCTCCCCTCCTTCTAGTTACATGGGTTCCCTTCTCTTCCCCTTTCTTAGGAAGACAAGGCCCCCGCTTCTAAGGATAAAGACCAGCCCCGTAGATGTGGCATCTGTACAAAAAAAGCTTTCCTCATCTTATAAGAAGAAGTTGTGTCAGCCCTGTACGGATAAAATAGAGAAGAAAACCCCTCACTGATCGAGGAGCTCAGATCACTCGTTAGACAGGAGGTCCAAGCTTCCTTTGCTGCCCTACCTGTCTATTCCTCTTCCAGGCCCTCCCCCCCTAAGAAGAGAAAAATTCAAGAATTAGATTCAGATGTGGTCTCTATGGACGCTAGTAGCTCAGCCTCTGATGATTTTGAGGAATTGGCATCCGTAGGGCCTGCCAAAAAAGTAGAAACCGGTAGATATTATTTTTCTTCGGACAACTTAGAGGAACTACTGGACGCAGTTAGAGGCACTATGGGGCTGGAGGAAGTGGAGGTTCCCTGTTCTGTTCAGGACGATATGTTTAGGGGTCTTAAAACAAAAAAGCAGACTGGTTTTCCAGTCTATGAGGTAATTAGAGATCTCATCCGACAGGAATGGGAATCCCCGGAAAATCGTCTCACCACCCCTTCGGAATTAAAACATAGGTTTCCGTTAGAGGGTGAAGGAATTGAGTGGGAAGTCCCTAAGGTGGACATCCAGGTGGCTAGGGTAGTGAGAAAAACCTCACTTCCCTTTGAGGACTCGTCCCAATTAAAGGATCCTTTGGACCGCAAAATGGAAAGCGTCCTTAAAAAATCATGGGAAACCTCCTCTGCCTCTCTCAAAGTCAATATTTCCTTGACTTGTGTGGCCAGATCTCTCTACAAATGGCTGACCTAACTGAAGGACCATCTGTCTCAGGGCACGTCCAGGGCAGACCTGCTTGACTCCATCCCTCTCCTTCAAAAAGCCACAGGTTTCTTAGTGGACGCCTCGGCTGAGTCAGTACGGATCGCGGCCAGAGCAGCTGTCCTGTCCAATACTGCTCACGGGGAATATGGCTCAAAACATGGAGTGGGGACGTCACCTCTAAAGTTAAGCTCTGTTCCATTCCATTCCAAGGAAAATATGTTTTTGGCCCAGCCCTGGATGAAATCCTGGAATAGGCCTCAGACAGGAAGAAAGCCCTTCCCGAACAGAAACAGGTTAAGAAACGTTCCTTTTGGCCTTCCCAAAGTCATCCCTCACAGTATAGAGGAAAGGGAAAATCTGGGCGCTGGAGCTATCCTAAAGGCGGCAAGGGCCGCAACATCCTTGTACCCCAGCAACAACACCAGCAGCAGGACAGACAATGACTTGGTCCATGTAGGGGGGCGTCTCTCGAATTTCTTTCCCCAGTGGCGGGCAATATCTTCCTGCCAGTGGATCCTCAATACTATCAAGGAGGGTCTTCTATTGGAATTCGAGAGTCAACCCCCTCAGATCCTGAGGGTCACGTCCCTTCCTTCTCAGGGGGCTCAGGTTCCTAAAAAACCTTCTGAATTCGGGAGTGGTGTCTCTGGTCCCTCCTGGCCAGGAGGGGACGGGTCACTACTCAAATATATTCCTAATACGGAAACCATCAGGGACCCTACGCATCATAAGTAACCTGAAGTCCCTAAACCATCACATCAAATACAGAAGATTCAAGATGGAGTCTATAAAATCAACTATTCTCCTAATAGGGAAAGACTTCATCATGGCGACCATAGATTTAAAAGATGCGTACTACCATGTGCTGATTCATCCGTCCCACAGGAAGTTCCTGCGGTTTGCAGTCCTCAGGGACAGTATAACAGTTCATTACCAGTACAACGTACTGACCTTCGGCATCTCTTCAGCACCCCGGGTGTTTACGAAGATTATGGCAGAAGTCATTGCACTCATCCAGAAACAGGGCGTCTGCATAATTCCATACTTGGACGACATGTTCACGTCTCTATAACCTTAAAAACCCTTCGGTCATTAGGTTGGGTTCCAAACCTAAAAAAGTCGAAACTCCTCCCTTCATCAAGGAGGAAGTTCCTTGGTGTCTTACTGGACTCCAACAAACAGATGTCCTTTCTACCATTGGAGCATCAGACAGCTCTCAGATCAAAAATCTCAAATTTCAGACACCAAGAGAATGCAACGTTGAGAGCGACAATGTCTGTATTGGGGTCTATGACAGCCTGTATCCAGTCGGTGTTGTGGGCCCAGGCCCACTCAAGACCCCTCCAGGATTATATCCTAAGATACTGGAACAGACAAAGGGACTCACTAAACAAACGGTTCAGGACCCCCGGTCAGATAAAAGCTTCTCTTTCTTGGTGGCTTAGCTCCAAAAATCTTCAGAGGGGGATTTCTTGGACCCAGGACCCTCTAATTACAGTGACTACCGACGCCAGTTTACGAGGCTGGGGAGCTATGGTGGCCCAGATTCCCTTTCAAGGCAGATGGAGTCCCGAGATGAGTGCCAGATCTTCCAACTTCAGGGAGCTAATGGCGATAGAAAAAACGCTCAGAGCGGCAGTCAACCTAATCCAGGGTTCTCACATCAAGATTCTTTCGGACAACGTGACTACAGTTGCCTTCCTTCGTCATCAAGGAGGTACGAAGGTACACAGCCTAAAACAGATTGCAGGCCGAATATTTTTTTGGGCAGAACAACATCTCCTATCACTTTCAGCAATCCACCTGAAAGGCTCAAACAACGTTCAAACAGACTTTCTACACTGTGTTCCAAATTATTATGCAAATAATATTTTCTCAGATTTTCCCAAATTACCTATATGAATTGCAGTCATTGTAATTTTTCAGTCAAATAACTATTAGAGTACAATTGAATGGTTTTTGTACAAACTGCCTATGATAACAGAATATTTTTAAAAAAATAAAAAACTCAAACTGCACTCAAAATGCATGTTCCAAATTATTATGCACAGCAGAGTTTTCAACCTTTTCATTTTAATAAAGAACAAAAAAATGGTCATTTTTGAAATTATAAGCATTAGCAGGTTATTAGAAACTGAAATCAAACAGTTTTCAACTCAAAACTTTATTCTAGGTGATGTTACATTTGCACATAGGACCCCTTGTTCGAAAGGAGCTTCTGAACTCTCTCGTCCATTGAATTTGTCAGGTTTTGGATGGTTTCTGCTTTAATTGTTTTGCATGAGGACAGAATACCCTCCCAGAGCTGTTGCTTAGATGTGAACTGCCTCCCGCCATCATAGAAACTCCTTTTGATGATGCTCCAGAGGTTCTCAATGGGGTTGAGGTCAGGGGAGCATGGGTGCCACACCATAAGTTTGTCCCCCTTTTATGCCCATAGCAGCCAGAGATGCAGATGTGTTATGTGCAGCATGAGACGGGGCATTTTCATGCATGAAATGATCTCGATGGTCCAGATGGATGGAGTGGAGGATGTTGATGGACACCCCATGCAAACACGGCTACGGCGCTAGCAAGGAGGAGGTGGAGTAATGTTTTGGGCTGGAATCATGGGGAGAGAGATTGTCGGCCCTCTTAGGATCCCTGAAGGGGTAAAGATGAACTCCATAATGTATGTTGAGTTTCTCAAACAGCACTTCCTTCCATGGTTCAAGAAGAACAACCGTGCTTTCCGCAGCAAGATCATTTTCATGCATGATAATGCCCCGTCTCATGCTGCACATAACACATCTGCATCTCTGGCTGCTGTGGGCATAAAAGGGGACAAACTTATGGTGTGGCACCCATGCTCCCCTGACCTCAACCCTATTGAGAACCTCTGGAGCATGGGGATTGACGGTGGGGAGGGGCTTTTAAACTCTCTATGTTTCTGTCCCCTAATAGGGCGTGGACAACATCCTCCAATGCTGCAATGCTGTCGTGGAAGGCTTCTAGAAACCGAATTACCGGTAAGGACTAATTCTATTTTATTGAGTGTGTCTTGATAATTGCCAATAATTTCCATCTATTGCCTATTCCATTTGCACAACAGCATGTGAAACTGATTGTCAATCAGTGTTGCTTCCTAAGTGGACAGTTTGATTTCACAGAAGTTTGATTTACTTGGAGTTATATTCTGTTGTTTAAGTGTTCCCTTTATTTTTTTGAGCAGTGTACTTTTAACCTTTACTTTTCCTCACAGTTTGGACCCTTTTGGGCTTAAGTCTTAACATTGGCAAACCAATGACAATGAGTGTCACTCTTCCCCAGGCGGATTTAACAGATGTCCTTCCTTTTAAGTGGTCCATAGCTGGACTGAAGTACCTTGGTATTGAGATCACCCTGATGTACTGTCAACTTTTTCAAGCTAATCACCCACCCCTGCTTAAAGAACTTGGCTCCTTATTAACCAAATGAAGGGATATCTCATTATTGTGGCTGGGGCGGATAGGAGCAGTTAAGATGACCCAAAGATCTTATACTTGTTCAGTGCCCTCTCTGTCACTATACCTTCCTATATTTTAAAGATCATGCAGAGGTGAATATTCATCTTTATCTGGCACTCTAACAGGCCCCCGTATAGCGAGGAACACTATGTATACTCACAGAAAACAGAGAAGGTTGGGGTTTTCCCAACATCATAAAATTTTATGCAGCTGTTATCACCCAGTTCTCTTCTACATGAAATATTTTACATGACATTATGGATCATCCTGGAAATTCTCAATTGCTCCTTGCTCCCAAATAGAGACTCCTCTGTGGATGTCTCCAAGCCATTGTCTCCACTCTCTGACTCAGGGGTTTCAACCTCGGCTAGGTGTATGGGCACATATAAAAATTTGAATTTGGGGGGCCGCATTCTTTGCAGGAAAAAGTGTTATTTTTAGTGATACCATTTATTTTTTTCTGTACACCTATTGATCATTTTTTGGAACAATTTTGGCGTGTTTATTTTATTTTTTTAAATACCATTAATCGTATGGGTTATGGTACAGTTTTATAGCTTGGTTCGTTATGGATGTGACGATAACAAACGTGCACTTTTTTGTTTACTTTAGTTTATATATAAAACAGCAATTTTAGTGCAAAATATTTTTTTCCCATTGATTTTTAATTTTTTTTTTTAAATGTTTACAATTTTGTTTCCCTAAATTGGCCACATACAGTAATATCGTCTTACAATTAGCACCATGGGGTAATTCTGGCAAACATCTTGTAGTAATGTACCCCATCCTGGTCCTTATCTTGTAGTTATGTCCCATCCTTGTCCCCATCTTGTAGTAATCCCCCATCCTGGTCCCCGTCTTGTAGTAATGCCCCATCCTGGTCCCCATCTTGTAGTAATGTCACCCATCCTGGTTCCCATCTTGTAGTAAAGCCCCATCCTGGTCCCCTTCTCCAAGGGCGCACATTCAACTTAAACGAAGCGCTAACGTCGGTGGACCCCAGGACCGGGCTGCGATCGTCAAGGGGTCTACAGTGCCTGCGTGCCACATGAAGGAACCTTGAGGGCCGCATGCTGCTAACTCATCTTATACAACTTTCCCTAACCATTTGGTACCACATTGAAGGGGTTTTCCCACGAACAAAGTACATTTTAATCAATAGATCTTGGAATGATAATACGTTCCACAATTGGATGTGTTTAAATTAAATGTTCCTGTATTGAGATAATCTTATAAATGTGCCCCTGCTGTGTACTGTGTAATGGCTGTGTCTGACTGTGCTGGAACATGGTCGGCACATACCACAACTCCTGACCGGGGAAGGACGCATATGATAAGTGAGTATATAGATAAAACAGCCTGATAATATTCTCATGTATTCTAATGTTACATTATTTACTCTGTTGTTGCTCTTTAATTGCCAATTTGTAACCACACGTTTTGTACTTTTATTCCGCAACGTTTTGTACTTTTATTCCGCAAATTGTCTCTTCAGAGAGGAAGAGAACTAGAACTCTAGCGCCACCTATAGGAAGTAGCAATCCTAAAAGTCAATATCGACCCTTTAACGAGCCTTATCACATGACTTAGGATAAAAGTTCTAAAACTATTAACAGGTTTTTTTTCTGAATGAAAATTGAATAATTTTTCATATGCTCATGTGAACCTGGCTATAGCATTTCAGAGAAAACATACTTTGAAAAGCCGGTCGGCAACTATGTATCTCAGATGACTAGTTCAAGGCAAGTTCCTGAATGTCTTCTCCCTGTTCTGATCCCTTTGACTTACAGGTCTCTGTATGTGTCTAAAGAGAGACCTGTCAGTTAACTTGAGCCGCTGGGGAGTAGCCGGCCTAGGACCTGCCTCGGACTAGTTAGTTTAGTTAGAAAAACCGCAGTGTTTTACAGTAACATGCAGTAACATAGCCAGTGTGTAATTGATGATGTCTGTGGTTAGGGCAGCTTGAATCTGATAACAGATTCCCTTTAAGCTAAATAGAAAAAAAATGCTGCCTCCTACCCTCTCACCCCTAAGATATATAGCAAAATTCCTACTGCCTTGGAAAAATATGAATCAGTCATATTAATATTCACTTAAACTTAGAGCAATTTGGGTATAAAATAGAATTCTCTTACTTTGGACCAGCTGACATAACCGGACAACTTTCCTCTGTACAGAAATCTGTGATGGTCCCATATAACATATTGATCTGGTTGAAAAAATCTACAGCTGTTAAAGAGAAGAAAACTTGTTAGCGTTTACAACAAAAGAAATCGGCGTATAAAGTATACACAACATTTATGTCATGGTCAAGAACAAAGTCTAACCATAGATGACACTGCAGAGGGATAAAAACAACCAATTAGATCCAATCAGAATCATTCCACCAGTGTTTTCATAGTGACGGTTGTATTGTACTCCACTGGTGAAATAGTTATCATAATGTAAGGTTTCAACTGAAGGGAAAAGCTTTTTTTTTTTTTTCAAAAGTAGCAGTACATGTGAAGTACTCGTAAATGCACATCCACTTGTGAACATCATTTCACTATTTGAAAATAATAATTTTAATCGGCTGCAAAATTTCAATAAATATTTTATAGCAGCTGGAGCTCACTTTCTATGATCCGCAGCTCCAAATTCTCAGTAGAAGCACAAGATTTAAAGGGAGTCTGTCACCCCCAAAACTCGATTTATACTGATTGTGTAGTCCTATAGGGGACTGAGCCCCTATAAAACTTATACCTGCAGTATAGATTTCATTTCTATGGTTGGACAAAAAAACACTTTTACTTTACATGCAAATAAGAACTCCTCAATACACCATAGTCATGGTCAAGGGCTCAGTGCACTATTCTGCCTTCTCAATCAACATAGAGCTCTAAAGTAGGATGTGCGTTTTCACACATCCTGATGGTTCCGTTACTGTAAAAACCAGTACCGGAGATATCCGTGTCCGTGAGCACCTGTGTGGCACATGTGTGCCGCATCAGGAGCACACGTATCGGCGATCAGCGCCAGCAGGGACAATGATGAGAGTAGTAGTGTCTGCTCCCGCAGTGTCCAACTGTAAAAATAAGAATAAAATAAAAAAATCATTATACTCACCTGTCGGGAGATGTCCCCCATTGTAATCCATGCGACCGATCACACCAATGAGAATGATTCGCTCCAGCGAGTGGGCCCTGAAGCTGCGCTCAGCAAGCGGTGTCCTGTCACTCACTGAGCTCGCTCGCTGCAGGAGTCATTCTACCCGGCTCCTCTGTGTGAGCGGTCAGGTAGATTACAGCAGGTGACATCTTCGGACAGGTGAGTATAAGGATTTTTTAATTTTATTTTTATTTTTACACCAGGACACAGCGAGAGCAGAATACTACTCTCCTCATTGTCCCTTGCTCGCGCTGATCGCAGTGCAAGCAGGGGACAATGATTAGGGCAGCATTCACCCGGCTCTTGGGAACAGCGCGAACTGTAGTGCTGATTCCCAGGCGCCGGTACGTGTTACACGTGTGTCTTCAGTGTGGGACACTTTGCGGCCCGGTAAAAAACGCACGTGTCAGCGTGTTTTGCCCACGGACACACAGTCTGTGGAAACACACTGACATGTGAGCAGACCCATTCATTTGAATAAGTCTACGTGTGTCAGTGTCTCCAGTAGGTGTGGAAACTGTCACCACACGTACCGAAGATACTGACATGTGAAAGAGCCCTTAGAATGACTGACAATGCTTGCTTGCCCAGAGTGGGCACTGCCTTAGGGCTCTTTCACACGTCTGTGTCTCCAGCATGTGTGGTTACAGTTTCCACACGTACTGAAGACAATGATACACGCACATGTCAGTATGTTTTCACGGACCGTGTGTCCGTGTGCTCCACACGCTGACATGTCAGTTTTTTTATGGATGTACGGTCCGCAAAACGTACCACACGGATGACATCCGTGAGTCATCCGTGTGACACAGACCTGTGCCTGGGGATCAGCACTACAGTTAGCTCTGTTCCCAAGCGCCAGGTACTGAACACTGCCCTCATCATGGTTCCGGCTGGCGCTGCGATCAGCACAAGCAGGGACAATGATGAGGGTAGTAGTAGTCTTTTCCCGCAGTGATGTCATTCATGTAAGACGTTTGGCGGACCTTGCATCAGCAAAAAAACGGACATGTCAGCGTGTGGAGCACACGGACACATTTGAATGGGTCAGCATGTGTCAGTGTCTCCTGTACGTGTGGAAACTGTCACCACTCGTACCGGAGATACTGACGTGTGAAAGAGCCCTAACAGTTAGGTAGGTAACTTTTTTTACCTAATTGTTCAGATTCCAAAGCACTTACTGTTTACAGCCACCCACTCATTGAGATCTTCTCCCTCTGGCAGCATGACAGCCATGCGCAGGTTCCCACTACCCAGAGTGGCTTCCGCATGTTTTAACAACTCGTACTGATGGGAGCCCTCAGGAATACTTTTTTTTGGCTTAAAGGTTTTCGAAGATCGATTGCCACTGGATTAAAAAAAAAACAACACAAACAGAGAAGAGAGTTATTACTCTATACTTTCTTTATGTTCCACAATTTAAAGAAGTTATCACCACAACAAATATGTAGTATAACGGTTTATTGATGTCGATCAGGACCCCACTTGTTATCATCTCTTCTGAAGCACAGCAGATAGCCACTAACAATATTATACGTAGCTTACCATTCACTAAAGTTACCACAAAGTAAGGGTATGTGCGCACAATAGGCCCGGTTCATCAAAGCGGTTCATCAGAATTCTGATATAAAAGCATTGAAAAATTGCAAAATTTAGGTACACCTGGGAGTTGTACCAAAACTTTGCAACTTTTGGTGTTTTAAAGTCAGTTTCTCCCAACTCCATGGAAATGGGCAGAGCTGGGACACGATGGTCCAATTTGTGACACGCCGTGGCGTTTCCTACTTCAGAAAACTCACTCCAGTCTCTAACTGGAGTAAGATTTCTGGCATGGCACATGCCACTCGTCAGGCGCTCCTGATTCATGAAGAGGCATGCACTTCATGAATCAGGAGTGACTGACTCTTCAACGTCCCATCATCAAGACCGCTGGTCTTTATGAGTCGGCACAATGTCTTTTTCAGATGGATTCCTCTTGTAACCCTATGGAAAATGCACTAAAAAAGTAAAAAAGAATGAACATATGCACTGCAATGTCAAAATGATTCTTATGGCGTTTTTGTGGGGCCTCATTAATTTGTGTTTCTAGTACAGATAAACAAATAGCTTCATGTATTTCACAAGTCCAAATTCACCTATGATCATCTGAAAACCTGGCAAAAATGTGTCATCGTCAAACTTAAAAAAAAAAAAAAATGTTCAAACAACCTTTTCCAACTCTGAAAAGAAAAAAAAATCTGCATATTTGGTTTTATCACATTATATAACATACGGAAAAAAAAGTCAGAATTGCAGTTTTTCAATCACCTTGCCTACCTAAAAGAAAGAAAAAAAATCAAAAAATCATATTGGCCCCAAATGGTGCCAATTAAAAATATAGCTCACCCTGAGAATTTACAATCCCTCATACAGCTCTATCAACTGAAAATTATCATTAATTGGGTATCAGAAAATGGTGACACAAAACAGATTTTTAAATTATAGAATCTTTTTAAAAGCAGTAAAATTATATATATATAATAATAATTTTTATTTTTATATAGCGCTAACATATTCCGCAGCGCTTTACATACATAATTATTGCTGTCCCCATCAGGGCTCACAATCTAAATTTCCTATCAGTATGTCTTTGGACATACATATACATATATATGTGTGTATACATATGACTACACTGTGTGCCGAATTATTAGGCAAATGCGTACTTTGATCACTTTGATACTTTTTATACATGTTGTCCTACTCCAAGCTGCATAGGCTTGAGAGCCAACTACCAATCAAGTAAATCTGGTGATGGTCTCTCTAATGAGGAGGGGTGTTGACTAATGACATCAACACCCTATATAAGGTGCGCTTAATTATTAGGCAACTTCCTTTCCTTTGGCAAAATGGGTCAGAAGAGAGATTTGACGGGCTCTGAAAAGTTCAAAATTGTGAGGTGTCTTGCAGAGGGATGCAGCAGTCTTGAAATTTCCAAACATTTTGAAGCGTGATCACCGAACAATCAAGCGTTTCATGGCAAATAGCCAACAGGGTCGCAAGAAGCGTCTTGGCCAAAAAAGGCGCAAAATAACTGCCCATGAATTGAGGAAAATCAAGCGTGAAGCTGCCAAGATGCCATTCGCCACCAATTTTGCCATATGTCAGAGCTGCAACGTTACTGGAGTATCAAAACCCACAAGGTGTGTGATACTCAGGGACATGGCCAAGGTAAGGAAGGCTGATAAACGACCACCTTTGAACAAGAAACATAAGATAAAATATCAAGAATGGGCCAAGACTGATTTTTCAAAGGTTTTATGGACTGATGAAATGAGAGTGACTCTTGATGGGCCAGATGGATGGGCCAGAGGCTGGATCTGTTAAGAGCAGAGAGCTCCACTCCGACTCAGACGCCAGCAAGGTGGAGGTGGGGTACTGGTATGGGCTGGTATCATCAAAGATGAACTTGTGGAACCTTTTCGGGTTGAGGATGGAGTGAAGCTCAACTCCCAGACCTACTGCCAGTTTCTGGAAGACAACTTCTTCAAGCAGTGGTACAGGAAGAAGTCGGTATCGTTCAAGAAAAACATGATTTTCATGCAGGACAATGCTCCATCACATGCATCTAACTACTCCACAGCGTGGCTGGCCAGTAAAGGTCTAAAAGAAGAAAAAATAATGACATGGCCCCCTTGTTCACCTGATCTGAACCCCATAGAGAACCTGTGGTCCATCATAAAATGTGAGTTCTACAGGGAGGGAAAACAGTACACCTCTCGGAACAGTTTCTGGGAGGCTGTGGTGGCTGCTGCACGCAAAGATCAAGCAACTGAGAGAATCTATGGATGGAAGGCTGTTGAGTGTCATCATAAAGAAAGGTGGCTATATTGATCACTAATTTCTTTTTTTTTTACATGTCAGAAATGTTTATTTCTAAATTTTGTCCACTGATATTGGTTTTCCTGGTGAAAATAAACAAGTGAGATGGGATTATATTTGGTTTTTATTAAGTTGCCTAATAATTCAGCACAGTAATAGTTACCTGCACAAACAGATATCCTCCTAAGATAGCCAAATCTAAAAAAAAACACTCCAACTTCCAAAAATATTAAGCTTGGATATTTATGAGTCTTTTGGGTTGATTGAGAACATAGTTGTTGATCAATAATAAAAATAATCCTCTAAAATACAACTTGCCTAATAATTCTGCACACAGTGTACATAGGATCGGTATCGCTGTAACCTTACTGACTTCTTTAATTTTACTGCACAGTGAACACTGTAAAAACTAAACCCCAACAAAGAAATGGTGGAATTTTTTTAACTATTTAAACCCATTCAGAATGTTTTTCCTGTTTTTTATCACAGCATATTTTAAGGCAAATGGTTTAATTCAAAACTACAACTCATCCCACAGGAAACAAGCCGTGATATCTCTAGGTGAACAATAAAAAAGTGGAATTGCTCTTGGAATTTGGGGATGAAAGGTAAAAATATTAAAAAAAAATGGGGAGGAAAAAATAAAAGTGCAAAAACTACTACAACAAGAAGGGGTTAAACATACAGATTAGTATTTAAAAAAAAATATACAATAAAAAGAAAATTCCCAAAAGTCATTTTCTTGCTTTCTGGCCCTTTTCTCTTAAACTACAGCTAATGTTAAATATTACAAACCGCCTTGTTAAGCAGTAATATAAATAGCCAAGAACGTCGTCCCCGGTCCAGCAGAGCTGCTTGGCTCAGTTGCTCCATGGTAAAGCCGTACTGAGCCTTCTTGAGAAACCCTCTCTATACGTTCTGCTCACGGCTTCCATAGGATATAAGTTACAGCTGCCCTGTAATCATTATGCAGACTTGGATCTAACGCAAGAAACGGAGAAAAAAGCAACATAAAACATTCTCAGCCCCCATAAAGGGATTATTCAATGATTAAATATTACATTTCTCTATAAATTCAGGTAAAACAGAATAAGTTTTCCATTCTAATCATTTTAACAAATGCCTTGGTGTCTAGATATTATTGTTACATTCTTGCTATGGCGCCCCCTAGTGTTATTTTGATTGCTCTTCACAAGGGCCACTGAATGTGTGGAATACTGGTGAGAAAAAGCAGCTTCTAGTTCTTGATTCTTATTGACAGGCCTGCACAATAAATAGCGGCAATCACTCAGCCTTCTCTGTGCAAGAGGAAATAGGTAAAATCAAAGGAACACTAGGTGGCGCAATAAAAAGTATGTGACAGCAATGTTTAGATACAGAGTATTTTTTTGTCAATGATTTAACATTGAAAACCTTTTTTTTTTTTTTGCATAATACAACAGTAAAAAACGCAATGTGTGAACATAGCCTAAATAAAGTTAATTAACTAAAAAGTGTTTGCATAATGAAAAAAATAGAATTCGAAAATACAAAAAAATTATATAGTTTCTCTGCAATCAAAATGACCTATATAATAAAGTTATATTATTTAAACCACATGGTGAACACCAAGAAAAACAATGGCACAACTGCTTTTTTTCCATTGCCACACAACCTCCCAAAAATTATGAAAACTAAAAAAAAACATTATATGTACCCAACACTGTTCTTTTAAAAAAAAAATCAATTTTAGCAAAAACCAAGCTCATATACACCTACATCAATCGAGATGTAAACATTAAAAAACCTTGATGTACTACAAGTCTCAAGATAGCTGCTAACACATATAGTGCCCATGAGCTTCTCCATCCTATGATGATTTAACAATCAAGTTATAATCTATTTGTATTAATAATTTGGCTATAAAATATAAAGATAAATGCTAGAAACCTGAAGCAAAACCCCATATTAAACATTTGTTATGTGCACACAATCTTTTTCATTGATATATGCTCATTAATCAGCCTGAAAAGAAGGTATTTAAACTGTAAAAATACTGAAAATATACATTTATATTTAACTAGCTATTGAGCCCGTTCTACGCCCGGGTGGTGAGCATTTTTATTGGTATATGGTCTCCCATGCTGGCATGTGCTGCCCCCATCCTGGTATTTCTGCAGCCCCCATCCTGGTATTTGTGCTCCCCAATCCTGTTCCTCTATCCTGTTATGTGCTGCCCTCATCCCTATCCTGGTATGCATGGCACCCCTCACCCCCAATCCTGGTATGCATGGCACCCCTCACCCCCAATCCTGGTATGCATGGCACCCCTCATACCCAATCCTGGTATGCATGGCACCCCTCATCCCCAATCCTGGCATGCAATGCGCCCCTCATTCTGGTATGCATTGTTCCCTCATACTCAATCCTAGTATGCATGGTACCCCATCCCTCATCCCTATCCTGGTATGTATGGTACCCCTCTTCCTGGTATGCATGATACCCCTCATCCCTATCCTGGTATGCATGGCACCCCATCCCTCATCCTGATATACAGTACATCGTACCCCTCATCCCTATCCTGGTATACATGGCCCCTCATTCGAATCGTGGTATGCATGTCCCCCCAGATCCCTATCTTGGTATACATGGTACCCCTCATCCCCAATCCTGGTATGCATGGTACCCCTCATCCTGGTATGCATGGTACCCCTCATCCCAATTCTGGTATGTATGGCCTCCTCATCCCTCAATCCTGGTATGCATGGTACCCCACATTCCTATCCTGGTATGCATGGTACCCCTCATCCCTATTCTGGTATGCATGGTACCCCTCATCCTGGTATGCATGGCACCCCATCCCTCATCCTGGTATGCATGATGGCACCCCATCCCTCATCCTGGTATGCATGGTACCCCACATCCCTATTCTGGTATGTATGGCCTCCTCATCCCCCAATCCTGATCTGCATGGCACTCAACCCCTCATCCTGGTATGCATGACTCCCTCATCCCCAATCCTGGTATGTATGGCCCCCTCATCCCTATTCTGGTATGCATGGCACTCCTCATCCCCCAATCCTGGTATGCATGGCACCACATATTCCTATTCTGGTATGCATGGTACCCTCATCCCTATTCTGGTATGCTTGGTACACCTCATCCTGTTATGCATGGCACCCCTCATCCCCAATCCTGTTATGCATGGCACCCCTCATCCCCAATCCTGTTATGCATGGCACCCCTCATACCCAATCCTGGTATGCATGGCACCCCTCATCCCCAATCCTGGCAAGCAATGCGCCCCTCATTCTGGTATGCATGGCTCCCTCATACTCAATCCTAGTATGCATGGTACCCCATCCCTCATCCCTATCCTGGTATGTATGGTACCCCTCATCCTGGTATGCATGGTACCCCTCATCCCTATCCTGGTATGCATGGCACCCTCATCCTGATATACATCGTACCCCTCATCCCTATCCAGGTATACATGGCCCCTCATTCGAATCCTGGTATGCATGGCCCCCCCAGATCCCTATCCTGGTATGCATAGTACCCCTCATCCCCAATCCTGGTATGCATGGCACTCCTCATCCCTATCCTGGTATGTATGGTACCCCTCATCCCTATCCTGGTATGTATGGCCTCCTCATCCCCCAATCCTGATATGCATGGCACCCAACCCCTCATCCTGGTATGCATGACTCCCTCATCCCCAATCCTGGTATGTATGGCCCCCTCATCCCTATCCTGGTATGCATGGCGCTCATCATCCCCCAATCCTGGTATGCATGGCACCACATATTCCTATTCTGGTATGCATGGTACCCTCATCCCTATTCTGGTATGCCTGGTACCCCTCACCCTGGTATGCATGGCACCCCATCCATCATCCTGGTATGTGTGGCCCCCTCACCCTCCAATCCTGGTATGTATGGCACCCCTCATCCCTTTCACGCTGCACACATACAAAAAAAAACACTTATATTCACCTTTCTTCCCTGTGCTCCTGCGATGCGGTGTCCTGTTCTGCCAGAGGCCGGGGGAGGAGTGTGGCGCTGGAGTACGCGCGTGCCCATACCGCGCTGTCTGGCGCCATTTTGCTGAAGACACACTGCAAATGTGTCTTCAGTAAAATGGCGCCGGATAGCGCTATGCGCATGCGCCGAATCAGACGCCTTCACTCCTGCCCCGGTCTTTGGCGAGAAGAGAGGCGCCGCGCCATGCTCCTCCCGGTCAGGTAAGTATGGCGCCAGAGATCGCGGTATGTGTTCAATGTCTATGCATACCACAATCTCCGGTGCCATACACTCCTCTTACCTGTAACGGCTCCATGCGTTCTTCTGTGTGGAGCCAGACTGCGCCTCGCGCATGCGCAGTCTATAGAGGCTTCAGACAGAGGGACACTTGCAGCGTTATATTATAGATGGGGTTGTCTGGCCTTAGGCTACAAGTCTGCTCTGTTACTGCAGACTTGTGAATCCTAACATCGCGTGCACTGCGCACCGTGAGGATTCTCTGGCACGTGACATGCGGTCTTGTGCCGACTAGATGTGTGCGGCCTCGTTCAATGCAAGTGTATTGAGTGCGGCTAGACACGTCTAGTCGGAATGTGGCTGGAAGTATGCAAATTGCATAATTGTGGTCATATGAACGCCTGCTCAGAAGTGAATCCTCAAAGCATGCAATGCGCATGATGTAAAGATTTAAAAGTCTGCAGTCACTTAGAGTGACTGCAGACTTGTAGCCTAAAGCCGGACAAGTCCTATAAAATTTACTTGCTGTTCACATGTTCATCTTTTGGAGCTTCTTTTAACCATTTCAAATTTCTAAAGAAGCAACATGGTTAAGAGAAATGAGCTGCCCGTTATTCAGGCGACTTGGAACACACTCACTAGTTTATACAATGCAAGAAAAAAAATGACAAAAGATGCCGCTGTTTCCTAAAATGTTTTCCTCCTAGTAGATGCCAATATCTTACATATAGAATTTTAAAAAGACAATGCCGGCAGCAATGCCACCGTAAAAAGAATGAGAGGGTTGACAAAGAAGATCCTTCTGGAAAAACACAGCTGGAGTTTTCCTGAAGAGTCTTCTGCTTCAAAAACGACGCGGGTAGTCTGGCATCTATAAGAAGTTTGAACATACCCTAACGTTCTAAATAAATTTTCCTAATGTTCTACAGAAACACACAAACAAGACTTTTTATGCTATTTTGCATTTTTTCTCAAACAATGTTAAAAAAACAAAAGCAAAAGAAAACAAAGGGGAATTAGGAGGTAAATGATCTTCTGTTATGCGGTTGGCATAACATGAAAAAGCTGCTGCCAGACACTTCCGGTAGTGGTTTATCTCCCCTGAAAACAAAAGGATCAGACACTGAAATTCCAACGACCCGATCCTCTTCTCCTTCGATATAATGTTTGAGGAGAGTCACGAGGCCTACATGCAGATTGGACAGTCGGTCGGCAGGTTCAGACAATTTTCATCTAATGAGCATGGGGTCTTTTAAAGGGAATCTGTCACCAGGTGTTTGGTACTCCCAGAGAAGAATGATGGTAGGACCCTAATTTAAGCGAAGTATCACTTACTGGGTCATCTATTGGTGTATTTTTTTAATAAAATCTCTGTTATATCTGCTACAGATCCACCAGTGTTTTGAATATTGAATCTCTGTATAACCTTGCCCACACCATGGGGTGTAGTTAATTTTTCACACATTTTGGCTTAGTTTACATTAAATAAGCAATGGCACATTGCAACATGTCATTAGTGATGAGCGATAATGCTTGTTACTGCTCGAGATGCTCGGCGCTCGCCGAGTATTTCCGGGTTGCTCGGGCGGGAACTCATGTCCCCTCCCTGTATATTTGGCGCTCTTTAGAGAGCCAGTGAACATGCAGAGATTGCCTGCCATGCACTGTAATGCCGTAGCAATGTTGGTTGTGGGCATTAGAGTGATTGGCTGGCCGCACAGCATCATCAGGTCTATATCAGACCTGGCGCCGCCATGCTCGTCACAGTCACTCCGGATCAGACAGTGTAGGGAGAGGTGCTGCTGTGTCAGGAATAGATTTGATAGTGTATTAGATAGTGTAGAGAGAAAAACCGTACATTACACATATCCATCTTAACAAACAGTCCTTCTGAGGACTAATCCATTTGCACAGATATCAGGCAGGCAGGGTGTATAGGCAGGGAGTGTATATATCAGACTGCAGTGCATATAGCACAAGAGGCTCCATTCCAATTCTGCCTTCTGCTGCTGTTAGATATTTCTAGAAATAGGCCCAGGTCTCAGGAATACTTTTCTTTGGATCTTAATCCTCATTATTTGCTTAAAAAGCAATCCAGAGAACACCGTTTTCCTGTGCCATTTGCTTGCTTTGGGAGAGGTGCTGCTGTGTCAGGGACAGATTTTCTTGTGTATTAGGTAGTGTAGGGAGAAAAACTGTACATTACACATATCCATCTTAACAAACAGTCCTTCTGAGGACTAATCCATCTGCAGAGATATCAGGCAGGCAGGGTATATAGGCAGGCAGTGTATATAGCAGACTGCAGTGCATATAGCACAAGAGGCTCCATTCCAATTCTGCCTTCTGCTGCTGTTAGATATTTCTATACAAAGGCCCAGGTCTTAGGGGCCAAGAATATTTTTTTTTGGATCTTAATCCTCATTATTTGTTTAAAAAGCAATCCAGAGGACACCGTTTTTTCTGCGCCATTTGCTTGTTGGCACTGCAGAATACAGCCAGGTCCTTTCCATATTAGAGCGCTAGAAATCCAGCTATTTAAAACCGTGTTTTCTCCGTCAAACGGATCACATATACGTTGTCTGAAAATACTGCCATTTCTAGCCTCCATTAAAAATTTCCTTTAGTGTGTCATTGAAGCAATTCACCGCAGTTTGCTGTTCAAACTACTTACCTACAGGCCAGGCATTTAAAACTCTGTTTTCTCCGTCAAACGGATCACATATACGTTGTCAGAAAATACTGCCATTTCTGGCCTCCATAAAAAATTTCCTTTAGTGTGTCATTGAAGCAATTCACCGCAGTTTGCTGTTCAAACTACTTACCTACAGGCCAGGTATTTAAAACTCTGTTTTCTCTATCACACGGATCACATATAAGTTCGCTCCAAACTCAGTCATTTGTAGTGAGCGTGGAAGATACTGTCCTCCATTTAAAATGGGCAAGGCACGTGGCAAGGGACGGGGAACTGGACGTGATGGTAATGGTGCATGCAGAGGCCGAGGACAAGGCCGTGGGCAAGCCAAAATTGTGCCACAACAAACACCCACATCTTCTCGCCTGACCTTCCTGTCCCAATTTCTAGGGGACCGGAGCACACCACTACTGAACCCAAAGCAGTGTCAAAAGGTTGTTGGTTGGATAGCGGATAATGCTTCCAGTCACTTAGCCACCACCACCACCACCCTGTCTTCCACACGGTCAAATCTCAGTAGCCGTGAGTCTGGACCGCATATTCCTCACCCTGATCCTCCTTCCTCCCACCATGCAGAGTACCCAGAGACAACTGATCCCACACTTGGACACTCTGAAGAGCTGTTTACTTTTCCATTTATAGATTCGGGCCTCTCGCCAGGTCCACTTGAAACGGGGCAAGAGGAGGTCGCGTGTAGCGATGCCCAAATATTTGAGCAGCCACGGTCACACGAAGGCGACGGTGGGAAAGTGTCACAAGAGGTGGACGATGATGAGACACAATTGCCAGAAAGTCAGGAGGAGGACCAGGGTGCGGAAGTGGAAGACGAGGTGGTGGATGATATAGTAACTGACCCAACCTGGCAGGAGGACATGCAGAGCGAGGACAGCAGCACACAGGGGGAGGGAGGCAGAGCACCCCAACAGGCAGGAAGAAGCAGTGTGGTGGCCGCAGACAGAAGGCAGGCAACCATTCCCCATAACACCAACACGAAGGAAGTTGCCAGTACAACTGTTAGGTCTTCCCGAGTCTGGTTGTTTTTTAAAGACTCTGCCGATAACCCCAAAAAGGCCATTTGCACCACATGCCAGGCCAGCATCAGCAGGGGGGGCAAAACGACCAGCCTGACCACCACCAGCATGATCAGGCACATGGCAGCCAAGCACCCGACTTTGTGGGCCGAACCCCAGGGTCCAGGAACAGTGTCTGCGGTTGGCACCATTGCTTCTTCCGCTGTTGTGCATGCAAGCCAATCCCCTGTCCATGGTGCACGCGAAGACGCCTCCTGCCCTGCACTTGTCATTGCACACTCTCAAGTAGCAGCATCAGGAAGCACGTCCATGTCCTTGTCCCAGTGCAGCATTCAGTTGTCCATACCCCAGTCCTTGGAACGCAAGCGCAAATATGCAGCTAACGCCCCACAGGCCACACTACTAAATTCTCACATTTCATGACTGCTTGCGCTTTTAGGCTCGTGGAGACGGAAGCATTCCGCAACCTGATGGCGGCTGCCGTCCCTCGGTACTCGGTCCCCAGCCGCCACTATTTCTCCCAGTGTGCCCTCCCCGCATTACACAAGCACGTG
This sequence comes from Phyllobates terribilis, assembly GCF_046119375.1. NCBI lineage: Eukaryota > Metazoa > Chordata > Amphibia > Anura > Dendrobatidae > Phyllobates > Phyllobates terribilis. The sequence goes on along the minus strand of NW_027362761.1, from coordinate 814,929,189 downwards.
TCCCAAAACATTAGCCGTGCTCTCAACAACGCAGTTACTTGTAAAGTCCACCTAACCACGGACACGTGGACAACTGCTTGTGGGCAGGGACGGTACATATCGCTGATGGCACACTGGGTTAACATAGTGGAAGCCGGGACCCAGTCGGACCTTGGGACGGAAAACGTCCTCCCGACGCCAAGGATTGCGAGCCCTAGGTCAATCAGGGTTGCCCCCACGGTCTACAGCTCCTGCACCTCATCCTCCTCAGCCTCCTCCTCCTCTTCAGCCTCCATCTCCGAAATGACCACATCAGTCAAAAGCTGGAAGCACTGCAGCACTGCCTCGGCCAAGCAGCAGCAGGCTGTGCTGAAGCTAATATGCTTAACTGAAAAACCGCACAATGCTGAAGAGTTGTGGACAGCTCTGAAAGAGCAGGCAGATCTGTGGCTCACACTGCTGAACCTACAGCCAGGCATGGTCGTGTGTGACAATGGCTGGAACCTGGTGGCGGCTCTGAGGCGAGCTCACACACGTACCATGCCTGGCCCATGTGCTTAACCTCGTGGTTCAGCGGTTTCTCAAATTCTACCCGAAGCTGCCGGATCTGCTTGTTAAAGTACGCCGCCTGTGTGCCCATTTTAGAAAGTCAGCTACAGTTTCCGCCGCCCTTGCCGTGCTTCAGCAGCGTTTGCAGCTTCCGGCTCACAGACTGGTGTGTGATGTCCCCACGCGATGGAACTCTACACTGCAGATCTTGGGAAGGATTTGTGAGCTGAAGAGGGCAGTTGTTGAGTACCAGCATCAACAAGGCCGTCGGTATTCAGTTCAGACTCCACACATAAGACCTCAGAAGTGGACATGGATGTCAGACATATGTACCATCCTCCAAAACTTTGAGGACTCCACCAAGATGGTGAGCGGCGATGACGCCATAATTAGCATCACCATCCCGCTTCTCTGTCTTCTGAAACGCTCTCTGCTCACAATCAAAGAGGATAAATTGCAGGCGGAGCAGGATGAGATGGACCAAGGAAACATACAGGGTGATTACACACAGCCAAGCCTCATCTCATCCCAACGTGGATTGGGTGACAATGAGGAAGAGGAGGAGGAAGGACAGGAGCTAGTTTCATGCACTATAGACGGTACTACCTGCACAGCTGTCATACCGTCTGTTCAGCGTGGATGGCCAGAGGACAGAGAGGAGGAGGAGGAGAAGGAGAGCATGGTCAGTCATCCTCTTGTTGAGGACACAGAAGTCTTGCCTGTTAGTAGTCTGGCATGCATGGCTGAGTTTATGTAACGCTGCCTTTCCCATGACCCTCGCGTTCTCAAAATTTTGGGTGAGTCATTACTGATTGGTGACACTTCTAGACCCACGCTACAAGGAGAACTTTCTATCTCTTATTCCTGAGGCGGACAGGTGTACAAAAATGGGGCTTTGCCAGAAGGCCCTTGTTGTGGAACTATTAAAAAAAATCCTATCTGAAAACGCTGGCGGCAGAGGGCACACTTCGTTGGACAACCAAGGAGTACAGGCAAGAGAGACACAACTTCAATCCAGCAGAGGCAGGGGAACACTGTCAAAGTTCTGGGAGAGTTTTCTCAGACCGTCCCATCGCACAGGCCCTGAGGCGCGGGGTACTCTCACAAGGAGTGCAAAGTTTGGGAGGATGCTGAGGGAGTACCTTGCCGACCGTACCAATGTCCTCCGTGATTCCGCTGTGCCTTATAATTATTGGGTATCCAAGCTGGATATGTGGAATGAACTGGCTCTCTATGCCTTGGAGGTCCTGGCCTGCCCTGCCGCCAGCGTTTTATCAGAGCGGGTTTTTAGTGCCGCTGGTGGAATTATAACTGATAAGAGCATCCGCCTGTCAACTGAAAATGCTGACAGGCTGACTCTTGTAAAAATGAACAAGTGCTGGATTGGGCCAGACTTCTTAACACCACCGAATGATAGCAGCGTAACATAAACTAAAATCCAGTGTCTTTTCTTGGGAGGTGTATTCCCACCCATTTTCACACCCACACATGGGTATACGCTTCCTGATTTTGGCTATTTGCTCTTGTCCTCCTCCTTCTCCTCATCCTCCACCACCATATCACCAGGGTGACCGTGGTCTGTGATGCAACACCCACATAATTTTTTAAAGGGTGTTTATGATGCCCGTAAAATATTTTTTTTATACAGTATGTTCATGTATACCCCCCAGGGGTAAATGTTTGTCAGCCCATACACTTAGTGCACGGGCATTACAAGTATAGGAGGCCCGCTCCTTTCTAATGGGAACATTTTTTTATGAGGCCCTCCTCCACGTCTCTTCCAAGGGTCATTGAAGTGCCTCCAAATTTTTGGCAGCCCTTGAGTTCACTGGATAGGCCAACACTATGGGAGACTCTCTCCTTTCTAATGGGAATTTGTCGTTACTGTGGCCCTGCTCTTTGTGTCTTTAAATTCTTAGTGGGGTTTTTCCTAAAATTGGTCAGCCGTTGGACTCACTGCATACCCTATAACTGTATAGCAGACTCTCTCCTTTCTAATGGGAACATGTCGTACCTTGTTACTGTGGCCCTGGTCTGTGTGTCTTTAAATTCTTAGTGGGGTTTTTCCTAAAATTGGTCAGCCATTGGACTCACTACATACCCTATAACTGTATAGCAGACCCTCTCCTTTCTAATGGGAACATGTCGTACCTTGTTACTGTGGCTCTGCTCTGTGTGTCTTTAAATTCTTAGTGGGTTTTTCCTAAAATTGGTCAGCCATTGGACTCACTGCATACCCTATAACTGTATAGCAGACTCTCTTTCTAATGGGAACATGTCGTACCTTGTTACTGCGGCCCTGCTCTATGTGTCTTTAAATTCTTAGTGGGGTTTTTCCCAAATTTTGGCAGCCCTTGCAGTCACAGCATGGGCATTACCACTATAGGAGACCCGCTCCTTTATAATGGGAACATTTTTTTTACTGAGACCCTCCTCTATGTCTCTTCAAAGGGGTATTGGGTTGCGTCCAAATTTTTGGCAGCCCTTGAAGTCACTGGATATGCAATAACAGTATAGGAGACCCACTTGTTAATAATGGGAACAACAAAGCATAGCCGGCTGATGGCTCTCTAACAATAGCTAGGGCCGACTGCTGGCCTTTTAAGAATAGTAAGGGCCGTCTGATGTCCCTATAAAAATAGGCTTTATGACTTTCAGAGTCCCTCCATCATAAATAAAACAGGATGTGTCTGATGATGTGTCACTCACCACATTGCCAGATAAGGTTATAAAATGTTACAATGACATTTCCCGGTGAATGCATTTGTTTTAAAAAAATAACGTAAAAAAAACAAAACAATAGGATCTTTCTTTAGTATAAAAAACAGCGTCACCAATTTAACCTCAATGTAATCACATTGTTCAGCTCATGCACCTCCTCCTCCATCTCCGAAATGACCACATCAGTCACAAGCTGACAGCACTGCAGCACTGCCTTGGCCAAGCGGCAACAGGCTGTGCTGAAGATAACATGCTTAATGCTTAATTGACAAACTGCCCAGCGCTGCAGAGTTGTTGAAAGCTGTAACACAGCAGCCTGATATGTGGTTCTCACCGCTGAACATACAGCCAGGCATAGTCGTGTGTGACAATGGGCGGAACCTGGTGACGGAGAAATGACAGCCGGGGTAGATACGGTTTCCCTCTATGCCAGTCCTTTCACCGAGCTAAAGAATATGGCTGTGGTGAAATACAACTCCCACTGAGAAGCTGTTTCAGGTTGAAAAACATTGTGCCCACCAGAAGATTTGATTCTGAGGGCTAACCTTTCTCACTCACTCAAGAGCCCCATAGCAGCTGCAAAGTTAGCGATATCATGAACTCTCCTGAGGTAGAAGCCAAGGCACACCAGAGGATTCTCTGCTGGGACCGTCCAACCCTGCCGAGAAGCAGTCCTGGCTAAGAAAAGTGTGTGGGAAGGTTCCTAGACAATCTATGGCTGCTTTTTTACTGAGGACGAAACACACACAAACACGGGGAGAACATACAAAGTCCTTGCAGATGTTGTCCTTACTGGGATTTGAATCCAGGATCCCAGCGCTGCAAGGCTTCAGTGCTAACCACTGATCCAATGTGCTGCCGTTCACCCTCTAATATCTAACAGGCTGGAGAAACTTGCACCTACTGCCACTCTATCTTCAGCTCCTTTGTGAGAAAATTTATTTGGGCAGCCACTCAGTCTACCAAATAAAATTCCTGAGAAGGAAACTGGGGATGGCTTCGCTACTGGTACTGAGGGCAGTGCTAATACCATGGCGTCGTACCATAGTTTGCTGGAAATATTCCAGGCTGGTAGGAGGCAAGCAAATTCCCACAGAAAAGTACCAGCAATAATGTTCTGGCCACATTTCAAGTGCAAGCAGCTTTAGAGGACTTCCTGGGAGAAATGACACGCAGGGTAGATACAGTTTCCCTCTATGCCAGTCCTTTCACCGAGCTAAATACAACTCTTAGGAAATAAAGTTGTGGACTGGCTCCGTACCGTCCCTGGCCACATTCACCTGTCCACGTGTTTGTGGTTAGGCGGTCCTTCCCAGTAAGTGCACTGGGAAGGGCACGGGTAATGTTGTGGGACCCGTGCTTGTGGAAGGCGGAGGCGATACCGGGAAATATAGTGGCGGTTGGGGACAGAGTATGGACACTCGGCCGCCACCAGCATGAGGTTGTGAAAAGCTTCCGCCTCCACGAACCTCAAAGGCTACATTTCAAGTGCAAGCAGCTGTCAAAAATTTGGCAGTATAGTATTGCAGCCTGTGGGTGGTTGGGTGGCTGCCTGCATACTTGCGCTTGCATTCCAAGGAATGGGGAAGGGATAACTGAACGCTGCACTGGGACAAGGACGTGGACGGTGATTGCTGCAAGTCTGCAATGACAGGTGCATGGCGGGAGGCATCTTTGCATGCGACAAGGATCACTTATGATGGGCACACTTTTAAGCAGTGACCTGGGAGTCAGAGATGCTTCCAGAGGTCTTCCCCATGCTGTTCCCATGTCTTTTCAGCACTGTATGCATGTGTCTGATGATGTGTCACACACCACATGGCCAGATAAGGTTGTAAAATGTTAAAATGACATTTCCTGGTGAATGCATTTGTCTTGGTTGAAAACAATGCAAAAGTGCAAAAACGCATCAAAAACACTACGTGTGAACATAGCCCAAGGTGTGGAGGAGTATTTTTGTTTTTGGTTATTTAATTTGCCTTAAATACAAGTCATTACCCTGGAAAGGATGTTCCTTAACATATTTCCCAGGAAAATACATTTTGGTTTCGTTTTTGTATGTTTTATTGTGAGTCCGTAAAAGTGGCGTAATACTCTGACAACATTGTTGACAGCAGTGATCTGGGAGTCAGAGATGCTTCCAGTGGTCTTCCCCATGCTGTTCCCATGTCATTTGAGCACTGTTCCCATCGATTTGGTCAATTTTTAGGCCCTCTGCAGACCGCCGGGGGGAGCCGCCTGAAAAATGCTCGAGTTTCCCATAGACTTACATTGGGCTCGTTGCTCGGGTCGAGCACCCGAGTATTCCAATTTGCTCGACCCGAGCAACGAGTACCCGAGCATTTTAGTGCTCGCTCATCACTACATGTCATATGTTGTTGTTCATCTGAGGTTTTAGTTACCGAATTTTACTTCTTTGTAAGGACCTGATGTTTCTTTTATAGTGTCCCGTTATGTATAATCATATAACTTAGATAGGGTGTAGTTATATTTTTTTATATAGAGATGAGAAAAACGAAGTCGCTCATACTTGCACAAAAATACAGTTGAAGCAGCAACCCAGCAAGTATTGCTTCACTAATCAAGTCCAGGTGTTTGAGGATTAAAGGTAATCTGTCACGAGATATTAACTATCCTATCTGAGAGCAGCATAATGTAAGCAAATGGACCCTGATTCCAATGATGTAGCACTTTCTGGGCTGCTTGCTGCAGTTTTCTGTTTTAATAAAATCATAGTTTTATCTACTGTAGCTGTAGATCTACCAGCTCTCTGAATGCTGAGCTCTGAGTAACACTGCACACTGTACACAACTGATTATTAGAAGCTTTTTGTGTACACTGTGCATAGGCAGAAAGCTGCCAATCAGTGCTATGGGCGTGATTATACAGAGCTCATGAATATGGAGGACTACAGGTTTACTAGTCCTCTAGTGATAATCTTCTGCTGATAAAACTGTGGTTTTATTCAAACTATAGCAAGCAGCCCAGTGATTGATACAAAGCTGGAATCAGGGTCTCCATCTCTTTATTATGCTGCTCTCAGGTTAGGTGGCAAAAACCTGGTGACAGATTCCTTTTGAAGAGAAATTTCTATTTAAAGCTATACTGCCAGCCAGGACCCGTCTAGTGGGCGTGGGCTCACTCTATACACTTGTATGGAGTGAGGTTGCGCCCCGTCTAGTGATGCAGCCATCCAGTTGGCATGGCCGACTAGACAGTGTATCCTCGCTCCATACAAGTGTATGGAGTGAGGCTGCGCCCATTGACCGGGAGTATGTACAGTGGTACGTTAAGTATTCAGACCCCTTTTTCACTCTTTGTTTCATTGCAGCCATTTGGTAAATTCTAAAAAGTTCATTTTTTTTCTCATTAAAGTACACTCTGCACCCCATCTTGACTGAAAAAAAAAACAGAATTGTGGAAATTTTTGCAAATTTATTAAAAAAGAAAAAGAAAATCATAAGGATTCAGACCCTTTGCTCAGACACTCATATTTAAGTCACATGCTGTCCATTTCCTTGTGATCCTCCTTGAGATGGTTCTACTCCTTCATTGGAGACCAGCTGTGTTTAATTAAACTGATAAGACTTGATTTGGAAAGGCACACACCTGTCTATATAAGACCTCACAGCTCACAGTGCATGTCAGACCAAATGAGCTCAAAGGAACTGCCCAAGGAGCTAAGAGATAGAATTGTGTCAAGGCACAGATCTGGCCAAGGTTACAAAAGAATTTCTGCATTACTCAAGGCTCCTAAGAGCACAGTGGCCTTCATAATCCTTAAATGGAAGAAGTTTGGGACCACCAGAAGTCTTCCAAGACCTAGCCTCTTAGTGAGAGAGGTAAAGAAGAACCCAAAGAACACTGTGGCTGAGCTCCAGAGATGCAGTAGGGAGATGGGAAAAAGTCAACTGTCACTGCAGCCCTCCAACCGTCGGGCCTTTAAGGCAGAGTGGCCCGACAGAAGCCTCTCCTCAGTGCAAGACATATGAAAGCCCACATAAAGTTTGCTCAAAAACACATGAAAGACTCCCAGACTATGAGAAATAAGATTGTCTGGTCTGATGAGACGAAGATAGAACTTTTTGGTGATAATTCTAAGCGGAATGTGTGGAGAAAACCAGGCACTGCTCATCACCTGCCCAATACAATCCCAACAGTGAAACATGATGGTGGCAGCATCATGCTATGAGGGTGTTTTTCAGCTGCAGGGACAGGACGACTGGTTGCAATTGAAGGAAACATGAATGCGGCCAAGTAGAGAGATATCCTGGATGAAAACCTCTTCCAGAGTGCTCTGGACCTCAGACTTGGCCGAAGGTTCACCTTCCAACAAGACAATGACCCTAAGCACACAGCTAAAATAATAAAGGACTGGCTTCCGAACAACTCTGTGACCATTCTTAACTGGCCCAGCCAGAGCCCTGACCTAAACCCAATTGAGCATCTCTGGAGAGACCTGAAAATGGCTGTCCACCAACGTTCACCATCCAACCTGATGGAACTGGAGAGGATCTGCAAGGAAGAAGGGCAGAGGATCCCCAAATCCAGGTGTGAAAAACTTGTTGCATCATTCCCAAGAAGACTCATGGCTGTACTAACTCAAAAGGGTGCTTCTACTCAATACTGAGCAAAGGGTCTGAATACTTATGACCATGTGATATTTCAGTTTTTCTTTTTTAATAAATTTGCAAAAATTTCTACATTTCTGTTTTTTTCAGTCAAGATGGGGTACAGAGTGTACTTTAATGAGGAAAAAAATGAACTTTTTAGAATTTACCAAATGGCTGCAATGAAACAAAGAGTGAAAAATGTAAAGGGGTCTGAATACTTTCCGTACCCACTGTATAACTCATACATACCCTCCGGTCCTGGCTCAGAAACTGGCGAATCCCCGCAGAGCACAGCGCATTCGCTGGAGGGATTCATACATAAGTCTGCAGTCACACAGAGTGACTGGACTTATCGATTTGGACCAGACAACCCCTTTTATTGGTGTGGAAGTGGAGTACAGGATGTGTGGATCCAGGTGGGAAGCTCAGATATTTGTATCCTTTCTTGTTGCGTAGAAGAAGAGGTGAACCTACCAGTGACTGTTCCAAATATCACAAGCAGTTGCATATCCATAATGGTATTTTTAGAGGATTTTTTTTCATTTTGTCTCCGGAATTTAATGCTGCTTAACTTAGCACAAATAACACAGCACAGCTATAATCTTACCACCCACCAGAAGTGATTATTTACCACGCACATTCAGTCCACATCTGCAGGAGAACACATCACATGGGAGCCTGGGATAGTGACACATTACATTTCTCCATTCGTTTCCTTCAGAAAAGGAAAGTTCACGCCTATCCAAAACCTCTTGGCAAATGTATGGGGGCATGATGCGGAGAAAGACCAAAATAGCTATAATTTAGCAGCTGTTCCTTTTTGACAATATAATGTTAAGCTTCCCAGTATCATTTTGGCTCCCTTGGTCATGAATATTTTCAGAGCCAAGTTGCAGTATAATCTGTCTTTAGTTGACCTGGCACCGTCGGCTCCTTCCCTAAACACATGTTGAAACAAAGGCCAACACAATGCAAACCCAGTGTTTTAGTAGTATATATCATGAGATAAAAGGAAATATGTCCATCATTGAATAGCGTTATGCAGTTTATATATAGATGCAGATCTACAGAAAAAAACTCAATAACTTTGCAACTCATTGACAATTAAAGGGCTCTCTGGTTGCTTCCTGGGCCATTTCAACCCTTACGACAGTTTTGCACTGCTCCCACCAATAGGCAATGCCTCTTTGGTACGTATATTACTATTCGCAAGTTTTAAACATGAGACATAGAGAATGTAGTAATAAAGTGCCATTGCTAGAGATGATCAATAAGATTTTCTGAGCCCTGGTCACCTCTGCTAGTTAGTAGACGTTGCATGACGTCATAATCGGAGCCTGGCTTACACATGATATTGTGATGGGACTATTAATCAAAGGAGGCGCCACAGATGCCGTCAGGTAGGAGGAGGTTTGCAGTCCTCTGGTCCGGTGGCCAGAGATGGTGTGACTGTTGGACCAGAGTCCTGCCAATGTTTGTGATATATCTCTAGTCACTGCACATCTGCTGATCTTACACCTTGAAGAGAAGTAGTTAACAGATTAATAAGTACAATTTGTGAGTCTTAGGGCTCATGAGGAGTCTCAGCAACTAGTTATTTTAAACCGAAATGGACCCCAAAAATTTACATACTGTTTACTTGGCAAGTTTTATAAGCAGTGTACAATGTATTTCATTGACTTCTGCGAGATTGGACAGAAGAGCGAAGCAGTTAAAGGACCCCACATTAAACAAAAGTGGGCTGAACTTGCCGATATCGGCCGACAGTCCAACTTCTTTGGGGGCTTCTCAACTCTCCCCTGACATATGATGTTGAGGGAAAGAAAGATGGGACATGTTGGGTTTCAAACATCCGTTCCTTTTGTTTTCTAGGAGAGAATCTGAAAGACTCCTGGCAGTGGCTCTCTCATGGAGAACACAGGAGCGCTTAGTCGAGCCAAGCACTCCTCTGTGTGTGGGACTGGGGAGATTGTTTGGTCGACAGATATTTAATAATCATTTTGGAACTTTTCCCCCCATAATGTCACCCATAATCTGAACAAATCCATTGAGAAACAAACTAAAATAATTTTAAGAGGGAAAATGAAAAAAAAAACAAAAAAACTAAAATAATGTGGTTGCATAAGTGTGAACACCCTCTTATAAATGGGGATGTGGTCAGAATTAGCCAATAACATTTAAACACATGTTAAATTGTAGTCAGTACACAGCTGCTATCATTTTAATGATTTGATTCCAATTAACCCTATATAAAGTTTAGCTGTTCTAGTAGGATTTTCCTGATATTTCCTTAATAGTATTTTACAACAAAAGGGTTCTCATTGTTGAAATTAATTAGTCAGAAAAAGGGTATAACATTTTTTCCAAGGTACTAGATATACCATGGAACACTATGAAGACAGGCATTAAGTGGCTCAAATTTGGCACAACAGGGACATTGCCTTGAACTGGACATCCGTCAAAAACTGATGAAAAGACAAGAATAAAATTGGTATAGGAGGCTGCCAAGAGGCTTACAGCTACATTAAAGGAACTGCAAGAATTTCTGGCAAGTACTGGTTGTGTACTGCATGTGACAACAATCTCTTGTATTCTTCATATGTGTAGCCTGTGGGGTACAGTGGCAAGACGGAATCCCTTTTTTTTTAACTAGGAAAAACACCCAAGTCAGACTATGTTTTTCCAAAATCTATATCAAGTATGCCAAAAGCATGTGGGAAAATGTGTTTTGGTCTGATGAGACCACTGCTGAACCTTTTGGCCAAAATTCCAAAAGGTATGTATAGCACAACATCACTAAAAGAACACCATACCCACAGTGAAGCACAGGTGGAGGCAGCATTATGTTTTGGGGATATTTTTCGGCACCTGGAAATGGGGCTTTAGTAAAGGTGGATGGAATTATGAACAGTTAGAAATATCAGTCAATTTTGCATTAAAACATTCAGTCCCCTGCTAAAAAGCTGAAGATGAAGAGAAATTTCACTTTTCAGCACAGCATACCGCCAAATCAATAAAAGAATGGCGTAATCTGAAGAAGATCAAAGTTTTAGAATAGCCCAGGCAAAGCCCAGACCTGAATGTAATTGAAAATCTGCGGGTTGACCTGAAGAAGGCTGTATAGAGGAAATGTCCTCATCAATCTGACAGATTTGGAGTGTACTGTAAAGAAGGGTGGGTAAAGATTTCCAATTATAGATGCGCCATGATGATAGACTCCTACCCAAAAAGACTAAATGCTGTCATCAATTTAAAGGATACTACAGTCATGGCCAAAAGTTTTGAGAATGACACCAAAATTATATTTTCACATGATCTGCTGCCTCTGGTTTTTATTAGTGTTTGTCTGATGTTTATATCACATACAGAAATATAATTGCAATCATATTATGAGTACCAATAGGTTATATTGACAGTTAGAATGAGTTAATGCAGCAAGTCAATATTTGCAGTGTTGCCCCTTCTTCTTCAAGACCTCTGTAATTCTCCCTGGCATGCTCTCAATCAACTTTTGGACCAAATCCTGACTGATAGCAGTCCATTCTTGCATAATCAATGCTTGCATTTTGCCAGAATTTGTTGGTTTTTGTTTGTCCACCCGTCTCTTGATGATTGCCACAAGTTCTCAATGGGATTAAGATCTGGGGAGTTTCCAGGCCATGGACCCAAAATCTCTATGTTTTGTTCCATGAGCCATTTAGATATCACCTTTGCTTTATGGCAAGGTGCTCCATCATGCTGGAAAAGGCATTGTTGGGCGCCAAACTGCTCTTGGACGGTTGGGAGAAGTTGCTCTTGGAGGCTGTGTTTTTAGGCAAGACTGTGAGTGAGCCGATTCCCTTGGCTGAGAAGCAACCCCACACATGAATGGTTTCAGGAAGCTTTACAGTTGGCATGAGACAAGACTGGTGGTAGCGCTCACCTCTTCTTCTCCGAATAAGCTGTTTTCCAGATGTCCCAAACAATTGAAAAGGGGATTCATCAGAGAAAATGACTTTGCCCCAGTCCTCAGCAGTCCACTCCCTGTACCTTTTGCAGAATATCAGTCGGTCCCTGATGTTTTTTCTGGAGAGAAGTGGCTTCTTTGCTGCCCTCCTTGAAACCAGCCCTTGCTCAAAGAGTCTCCGCCTCACAGTGCGTGCAGAAGCACTCACACCAGCCTGCTGCCATTCCTGAGCAAGCTCGGCACTGCTGGTAGTCCGATCCCGCAGCTGAAACAGTTTTAAGATACGGTCCTGGCGCTTGCTGGTCTTTCTTGGGCGCCCTGGAGCCTTTTTGACAACAATGGAAGCTCTCTCCTTGAAGTTCTTGATGATGCGATAGATTGTTGACTGAGGTGCAATCTTTGTAGCTGCGATACTCTTCCCTGTTAGGCCATTTTTGTGCAGTGCAATGATGGCTGCACGTGTTTCTTTAGAGATAACCATGGTTAACTGAAGAGAAACAATGATACCAAGAACCAGCCTCCTTTTAAAGTGTCCAGTGATGTCATTCTTACTTAATCATGACTGATTGATCGCCAGCCCTGTCCTCATCAACACCCACACCTGTGTTAATGGATCAATCACTAAAACGATGTTAGCTGCTCCTTTTAAGGCAGGACTGCAATGATGTTGAAATGTGTTTTGGGGGTTAAAGTTCATTTTCTGGGCAAATATTGACTTTGCAAGTACAGTAATTGCTGTTAAGCTGATCACTCTGACATTCAGGAGTATATGCAAATTGCCATTACAAAAAAGGAAGCAGTAAACTTTGGAAAAATTACTATTTGTCTCATTCTCAATACTTTTGGCCATGACTGTACAACAAAGTATTAGTTTAAGAGTGTGCATATTTATGCAACCACAATTTTTTAGATATTTTTATTTTTCCACTCAAAAAGATTTAGGTTATTTTTAAATTAAATTGTACAGATTATGGGTGACATTAAAGGGAATCTGTCAGCAAAATCATCCCTCCTAAGCCGTCTTTATGGTCATGTAGGTCATAGGAAGCGGAATAAAGTGATACCTTGATATATGCGATCTGATGTGTTATTCCCGAGAAATCCACCTTTTACTTCTATGTAAATGAGCTATTCAGAGCTATGAACCAAACACTGACCTACAGGAAAATTTGCTTCCAGAGCCTATTTTAAACTAAAGAGGGGTGTTACCAGTATGATGTGCAATGGCCGCTCTCTGCAGAGCTGTGTGTGATTATACCTGACACATCTGCAGGTTCCTCTCAGCTTCAGCCTCCAGCTCACAGGCAGACAGGGTTACAATACTGTCGCAATACAGCAGAGCTCAGAGAGCTGCAAAAAATGTGTTTGCAAGAAGATAAAGTTCAGTTCTCCTGTTCTGTGTTAGTTACATGTCTCACACTGCTAACGCCCCTTTTCATTTATAATAATCTCTGGAGGCAGATTCTCAAGCAGAACAGTGTCCGGCTCATAGTCCTGAACAGCTCATATACATTTAAGAAAAAGATGGATTTCTGTGGAATAAGAATCGGATCACAGATATCAAGATATAATTTTATTAAGCTTCCTATGACCTACATGCCCATATGAACTGCTTAGCAGGGTTGATCCTACTGACAGCTTCCCTTTAACCCTTTCACGCAATGGCCATTTTCCATTTATTCGTTTTTGTTTTTTCCTCCTCTTCCTCCAAGAGCCATAACTTTTTTTAGATTTCCGTCCATATAGCTGTATGAGGGCTTGTTTTTTGTGGAACGAGTTGTACTTTTGAACGACACTAATGTTTTTTACCATATTGTGTACTGGAAAACTGAAACAAAATTCCAAATGCGGTGAGATTTCAAAAAAAAAGTGCAATTCCACAATTGTTTTTTGTTTTTTTTATTTACCATGTTCACTAACTGGTAAAACTGACCTTGCAATATGATTCCTCAGGTTAGTACGAGTAAGCAGATATCAAATATGTATAGTTTATTTTTTATTTCAGTGGTGAATAAAATTCTGAAATTTGTACGAAAAAAGTTTTTTGCGTTTGTCGCCATTTTCCTAGACCGGTAGCGTTTTCATTTTTCGAGATCTGGGGCTGGGTGAGTGCTTATTTTTTGCTCCCTGCACTGACAATTTTATTTATACCATTTTAGAATAGAAATAATGTTATGGCAATGTCGCGGTGGCCAAAGAAATATAATTCTGGCGGTTTAATTTTTTTCTCCGTTTACCGATTGGATTAATATAGTTTATATTTTGATAGATCAGACATTTCTGAACACAGCAATACCAAATATGTTTTTTTTATTTTTAACTGTTTAGTTTCAATGGGGCAAAAGGGGTGATTAAGACACTTTTTTTTCAGATTTTTAAAACCTTTTTTTTAAACTTTATTTAATAGTCCTGTTAGAAAACTAATCGCTTTTGCTATACATAGCAATGCTTCAGCACTGCTATGTATAGCAGAAATCACAATCTCTTATGAACGCCAGCCAAGAGCCAACGTTCATAGGAGTATCATAATGAAACGCACGGGGGTTTTCAGCAGACTTCCAGCTGTCATAACAACCCATTGGCGCCTCCTGATCACGTCACAGGGGCGCCGATGGGCTGGATTTATGACGTGCTTTTGGCTGGCATGTTAAATCCTGCTGTCAGAGATTGACAACCGGATTTAATCGGTTTACAGCTGTGGATGGAGCTCTGATCTACCCGTGACTGTTAAAGGCACATGACAGCTGATTAAATCAGCTGTCTTTTGGGAAAGATGCGGGCTAAGCGCCGGAGCCCGCATCAAAGTCAGGGACATGATAGGTCATGAAAGGGTTAACGGTGGTAAAAGTTCTGAAATGATTTTGAAGTTCTTGATATTATTTTTTTAACATGAGAAAAACCTGTCATTTTAACAGGGGTGTGTGTACTTTTTTATCCATTGCAAATGTACTTATTTGAAGGTAAAAAAAAAAAGTTTAAAGTTTGTAGGCAAATTACTAGATGCCTACAGCCAAGAGCCCTTCTTTTCTGTGATGCCCAGTGTTGTACATAGAAGAGAAGTGGCCTCTGGCTAAAGGCGTAGACAGACAGCCGTATTACTCGTGCGAGGATTGCATCGCAATCCTTGGACTGGCCGTCGGCTCTCCCGACCTGAGCGTGACAGCTGCAGAATAATTCATCATGCTGTCACGCTCAGGTCAGGAGAGCAGCCGGCCAGTCCGAGGATTGCGATGCAAGTAATACGGCAGTCTGTCTACGCCCTAAAGATCAAAATGGGCTCTCTATTATGGAATCAAGTTTTGCCACCAAGTGCAAAAGGGAATAGTGATTTTTTTCACTATATCTCTTTATATAATTCACATGCCCTTGCCTGCTAACCATATATATTATCTGGAGAGGGGTGTCATCAGCAGGTTCTTTCTGCCTAGTAGAAGAAATGTGAACAATCATGACTGGGGCTCCTCTCTCCAAGAGCCCCTTATAGCGCCTAGACACATTTTTCATGCGTCATTAATGACGATCATGAAGATTTAAGCATTAATCAGCAAAAGGACAAGAAAAATATCTATGCAGCAATGAAAATGTTATATATTCTCACCAGATAATATTTTATTTTTGCATGCCTCTTTAAAATCAAGTGTCCAAAATGTAAGGACAAATTTGTCTATTTATATATATTCCGGTTTCGTAAACTGTTCTTTACAAATGTAACATGCTTTCTTTTGTTTAATCATTGTTTAGTCATAGGAGGAGGACAGTTTCATGGATCACTTATAATCTTGATTTAGGTTTCACGATACGACCTGATTGTTCTCTATTAATGAAGCAGTGCAGTACATGGTTACTGCTGCACCTTTTAAATGAAGCATCTCTTTGGGTTCTCGAGAAAGCCTGTTCACTTCCAGTGAATGCAGTAAAATCCCTGAACTTCGCCACAATAAAAAGTATAACATTTTGTGTCACTCAAGTCAAGTCGGAAAATTGTAATATTGGAGTTTTACACTGGTTGAAGTGCCCCTAGATCAGTGATGCTCAACTAGTGGTCAGGGTCATGTAGTCCTCATCCTCAAGTGCAACCCTCAGGGGAAGGCAAAATCATAGAGTGCAGCATCTTTCCATGTGGCTTCGATAAGCTGTAGGTTCTCCTGTACATCAAGTGCTCTACTCAACCACAAAGAACGCTGTTTTCTTGTGAGTGGTTATATATATATGTACGCATGATGTTTTTATATGCCTTTGATTTATATTTTTTGGAAAATCTGATTTGGAATTTTCTTTTTTTGCTGCTTAGTCAACAACTATGCTTTAGCTGAAGAAAAAAAAAAAAGTGTTTAAGTCCCTTTAGAACCATATTAAAGGGATCTTACAGCAGATGTTTGCTATTATAATCTGAGAGTACTGTAATGTAGGAGCAGAGTCCCTGATTACAGGGATGTGTCACTTACTGGGCTGTGTTTTGCTGTTTCAATATAATCAGTGTTTTATTAGCAGGAGATTATCACTACAGGACAACGAGCCTAATGCCTTCTAGTCCAACCATGGACAAGCTGTGGTGTGGTCGGGGTTAAACACAGCTTAACAACTGAACTCTGCTAGAACTGTATTCTATCATATCTGCTGCACCCACTAAACTAAGTGACAAATCACTGGAATTAGAGTCTCTGTTTCTATTTCGTGCTGCCATCAGATTACATAGCAAAAACCTGCTGACAGGTTCCCTTTAAATTGATATCCAATTTACCAATAAGGGATGGCATCAAATCTTCTCTAAGGATTCATCAAATCTGGCTTGAGTTGGAATGGTCATATTATAGTTCCTAAATAGACATCCACTCTCCGGAGAATATAGTATATTCCTTTTTTTTTTTCTTAAAAAATAGGAATTAAAATCAGTACATTCAAGCAAACCTACTCATTGTATTTCTTTCGCTGCTTGATGAGATTTCTGGACAATTTTACAAAGTAGTGGCTGATGTTGTACTCCAAACAGTAATGTGAATGTTGCTTTAGGGCTGAAATCACACAAATGTTATGAAATGTTATGTTATTTAGTGGTATTTCTGTTGGTGTTTTTTTTTACATTTTTTGGTTGGATTGTTTTATGGCTTCTTTTTTTTTTTAAATGTAAGTTGCCTGTCTTGAATTTATTTTTTATTTTTTTGGCGTGTATTCTGTGGGCTTTACTATGAGACTATAAAAACAACAGGAAAAAATGCATGTTTAAAATATTAAAAAATGAATAAAACACAACCAAAAACATTAGCAGAAAACTCTACAAAAGATGCTTTAAATTCATGACATTTTTTACATGCACTTGACATTGCCCAAAAAAAAAAGTGGTATGAATGAGCCGGTAAAATCTTTAACCAGTGCGTATAAACATTAAGGAGATGCCAATAATCTGCAGCAGAAATCAGAGATTGATACTTAGATTTAGCCCTATGTTATTTCATAGCAGGAAATTTGCAGCTTTTATCCGAGCAAAATCCAGGCAACTAATGAACGGCAAAAATAAAATCAGCAGTGTGTTAATTACCCCGGACTATGTGAATGGGGTACTGAATGCAGAATGCAAAAGCTGAATGCGTTAACATATCCTAAAAATTGCAGGAAAAAAGCTATATTTTAGATCTGGCCTTTTGTCTTACAGACCACAAATGCTGAATAGAATTTCATAATAAATATAGCTTTTCTTTCAGGTCCAATACTGCACTGGATGATAGGTAAATGATTGTTTAGCTGACAAGAATATTTCCCGGTTCCTCCTCTGTACAGAGCAGAAAAACAAGAACCATGATGAAGTTACACAAGAAATAATACTTAAATTGTCTAAACATAATTGCATTGTTTAAAGCCAATAAGGAAATAGATGACTCTGGTCACCCTGAAGAAAACAGGAAAAGAACAAGTTAGTAGCTGGACTAGAGAAAGCTTCCCATACATACTAATTGTACAGTACAGTCACGGATAATAAAGCTGAACTTAAATTAGATAGAAGCCAGAGGAAACTTTCTATGAATTGAAAGGAGAGAAACTTAAAGGAGCTGTCCAGGATTAAATGATTGGTTATTGAGATAATGCAGATGTGACTGGCTCCGTGTCCTCGTCCACATAGCAGACCGATGCAGGAACCAACTGTATTTACATGCCAATCAGACTAGTGGTTGCTGGTTTTTGCCAGTTATTTTTGGATTCGTTGAGCACATGGACAGCACACTGCCTGAAAATACGACCATCTGATCTCCATCCATAAGAACTGTACATTACTGAGGTGTTGATGCTACACAATTAGATAGACCAGACAATAAGTGCAACAGCACAGCTGGATCAGCCAGTCAACATCTGGAGCGGTTTGCTGGACGGCACATGGAACACTGAGGATCAGAAGAGGCACCTTGGAACAGAAGAGTTGTGTAGCCTGACAAACATCTTGATACAATGTAACCGAATGTGTGCAGCTTAGAATTTTAGAGTCAGGCAGACACCTGGATGCAACAAAGCTGAGTGTGTGGATAGCACTTAAGAACAGCGGAGTCGTGTTGACGGATAGGCACCTTAATGCAGTAAAGCCGAACAGCAGCTTGGAACAGTAGAGTCAGCAGACAGCGACTTTAGACTTGCATGGCTAAATGTGTTGTCTTCTCAACTCAGCTGTTCCTGTGTGCTGCCAGTTAGTCAGTCACCCACCTGTTTGCAGCAAAGTCAAATGTACAGACGGAACCTCAGAATACCTGAGCCTAGAGAGTGTAGCGCCGGCGTCCCTGCCCTCTGCTAGGCAGGGACGCTGTTCCCCTCACCTCTCTGCTCCGTGCCCGGCGTCCTCCTCCCGCTCTGCTGGCAGTGCGCGCTCCTTCCCGGCCACTGTGCTTAGGGCGCGCGCGCGCGCTCTCCCTCCCTCTTAAAGGGGCCGCGCGCGCCGTCCTAAGGAGTCCCCGGCCAATGACTTCACCATATATAAGGCACCTCCTCCAAAATGGAGGTGCCCGAGCAATGTTGTTGCACTGTTCACTACTCTGCTTCAGCCCTCAGGTCCCGTTGCCAGTTACCTGCCAGATACCTGCCAGATTCCTGCCAGCTTGCTGTCTTATTCCTGCCTGATTATCTGCTACCTGCCTGCTAGTCTGAGGTCCGACGGTCTGCCTTACTACTCCTGTCAGTCTGTCTAAGGACCAGCCTGTCCGCTCACCTGGGAGCGCACTTCAGCCATCTGCCTGCTTGCCTGAGGTCCGACGGTCTGCCTTCCAACTCCTGTCAGTCTGTCTATGGACCAGCTTGCCTGCTCACCTGGGAGCACACATCTGCTACCTGCCTGCTAGCCTACCTGGAGGCTCCGCCGTCACGTGCTGTGACCCCCTGCCTGTCCAGTGACTCCTGCCCGCTCACCTGGGAGCGCTCATCTGCTGCCTGTCTGCTAGCCTACCTGGAGGCTCTGCCGTCACGTGCTGTGACCACCCGCCTGTCCAGAGACTTCTGCCCGCTCACCTGGGAGCGCTCATCTGCCGCCTGTCTGTTGGTCTTCCTGGAGGCTCCGCCGTCACATGCTGTGACCACCCGTTCATCCAGAGACTCTCGCCTGCTCACCTGGGAGCTCACGTCTATCATCAGCCGCCACAGGTCGTACCAACCCTTTACCCAGAGACTGCCCCGGTCACTTGCCGTGACCATCTGCCCGTTCATCCAGAGACTGCCCCGGTCACTTGCCGTGACCATCTGCCCGTTCATTCAGAGACTGCCCCGGTCACTTGCCGTGACCATCTGCCCGTTCATTCAGAGACTGCCCCGGTCACTTGCCGTGACCATCTGCCCGTTCATCCAGAGACTGCCCCGGTCACTTGCCGTGACCTCCAGCCCGTTCACTCAGAGACTGTCCCAGTCACCTGCTGTGACTCCCTGCCCGTCTTCCCTGGTCGCCACCCGCTCCCTTACAAGGACAGCCCCCTTGTATAGTAGCTCAGAGGTTCCGCCTCCCAGACCCGTTACAGTTTGCTCGGGCCATGGAACCCGGTGTCACCCAAGCTCTCTCGCTTTCGGACCTACGTCATGAACTGTCCCGTCAGAGGTCCCAACAGGAGTCCATCCTGAGTCATCTGCGGAATGTCAACTCTTTCCTGGACACTCTGACTGCTCCACCAGCAACCACCGCTAGTGTCATGACTCGCAGCCCGGCAGCGCCGCTGCCCACCAATACCATGGCATCCTGCCCCGGACCCCGGCTTTCTACACCTCCACGCTTCGGAGGCGACCCCGCTCAAGCTAGGGGCTTCATAAACCAGTGCACCCTGCACTTTGAACTATTGTCCCACCAGTTTAACTCCGACCGGGCCAAAATTGCCTTCATCATGTCCCATCTCACCGGGGAGGCCCTGGCCTGGCTAAATCCTCTATGGGAGAGAGGAGACCCCCTGGTGTCCGACTTGCCTGCCTTTCTCACGGCTTTCCGGAAAGTCTTCGACGAACCCGGACGGAAGACCTCATCCGCATCATCTCTGCTGCGCCTCCGTCAGGGAAATCTCACCGTGGGCCAATATGCCATACGGTTCCGTACCCTTGCCTCGGAGCTGGCCTGGGATAACGACGCTCTGGTATCCGTCTTCTGGGAGGGTCTGTCCGGCTGTATTAAAGATGAACTTGCCGGTCGGGACATTCCTACCACTCTCGATGACCTAATAACTCTTGCCACCCGGATTGACCTACGGTTCCAGGAGCGTTCCAAAGAGGTCACCCGTGAGAGGAGGTTTCCACGTCTAGCTCCTACTCTTCAGAAACCCGTCACTCCCTCCGTCTCTCCCCAGGTACACTCTCCTGAGCCTACGCAGGTCGACCAGACCAAGATGGTCAAAACCCATCAGGACTTACGCCGTGCCGAGGGGAGCTGCTTCTACTGTGGCAGTAAGGAGCACCGGATCCGTACCTGTCCGGAGAGGTCGGGAAACGCCTGTGTCTAGGTTCGCTCAGAGAGGTCGACCTAGACAAGAATAAATCCTCTCCATCTCTGCTGCTGTCAGTCTCAATTATCTGCGGGGAGAATCGTTATTTCGAACTAGCCCAACTTGACTCTGGAGCGGCCGGGAATCTTATTTCACAGGCCCTGGTAGAAAAATACCGCATTCCCACCAAACCTCTGGCTATACCATTATCTGTCGCTGCTGTGGATGGGGGCCTCTTACCACGTCCCATCCAACTCATCACCAAATCCGTAACTCTGCAGGTGGGAATGCTGCATTCTGAGAGCATCTCTTTTCATGTTCTGCCTGGACTCTCTCACGCCCTCTTACTAGGTCTACCTTGGCTCCAGAGACATGCACCCGTGCTTGACTGGCAGACCGGAGAAGTCCTTCGCTGGGGACAGGACTGTCATAAGACTTGTTTGGTTCCTGTTCATCCCGCCCGTCCTTCTCCTACCCCAGCTAATCTACCTGGACTTCCGATTCCTTATTGGTCTTATGCTGATGTCTTTAATAAAAAGGAAGCAGAGACACTACCCCCTCATAGACCATACGACTGCCCTATCGACCTGTTACCTGGTACTACTCCTCCCCGTGGGCGTATTTATCCATTATCCGCTGCTGAGACCCGGTCGATGTCCGAATATATTGAGGAGAATCTGGCCAGGGGATTCATCCGGAAATCTACCTCCCCGGCGGGAGCAGGCTTCTTTTTCGTCAAAAAGAAGGACGGCTCTCTCCGTCCCTGTATAGACTATAGAGGCCTTAACCAGATCACGGTGAAGAATAAGTACCCCCTTCCGCTCATTCCGGAGTTATTTGATCGTCTGAGGGGG
This sequence comes from Phyllobates terribilis, assembly GCF_046119375.1. NCBI lineage: Eukaryota > Metazoa > Chordata > Amphibia > Anura > Dendrobatidae > Phyllobates > Phyllobates terribilis. The sequence continues at coordinate 814,907,600 of NW_027362761.1, read as the reverse complement.
GCTTGAATCTTCACCAAACTGGACCTCCGTGGGGCGTACAACCTGGTTCGTATCCGTCAGGGGGATGAATGGAAGACGGCATTCAACACCCGGGACGGCCACTATGAATATCTGGTAATGCCCTTTGGTCTCTGTAACGCTCCTGCCGTCTTTCAAGAGTTGGTCAATGACATCTTCCGGGACCTTCTCTACTCCTGCGTAGTGGTGTACCTGGACGACATCTTGGTCTTCTCTCCGGATCTCCAGACTCACCGGAGGGACGTTCGTCAGGTCCTGCTCAGGCTCAGGCAGAATCACCTCTTCGCTAAATACGAGAAGTGCCTCTTTGAGCAGACCTCGCTTCCGTTTTTGGGCTACATTATTTCTCAAACCGGCCTACGAATGGATCCAGAGAAACTGTCTGCCATCGAGAAATGGCCTCGACCGGAGGGGTTGAAGGCCATTCAGCGATTCCTGGGCTTCGCTAACTACTACCGCCTCTTCATACCACACTTCTCTTCCCGGACTGCCCCAATTTCCGCGCTCACCCGTAAGGGTACTAATCCCAAAGAGTGGCCGCCCGAAGCAGAGGAGGCCTTTCTTTCCCTAAAACAGGCCTTCTCTTCCGCCCCGGTGCTGCACCGCCCGGACGGCAACAAGCAGTTCTTCCTGGAAGTTGACGCCTCCTCCTCTGGAGCCGGAGCGGTACTTACTCAAAAATCATCTTCCGGGAGAATGGTAACTTGTGGCTTCTTCTCCAAACTCTTCTCCTCTTCTGAGCGCAACTATTCCATAGGAGACCGAGAGTTATTGGCCATCAAGCTGGCGTTGGAGGAGTGGCGTTACCTACTCGAGGGGGCTCTTCACCCGGTAATAATTTACACTGACCACAAGAACTTGGCTTACCTCCAGCATGCCCAGAGACTTAACCCGCGCCAAGCCCGGTGGTCCTTGTTTTTTGCTCGCTTTGATTTTATTCTACATTTTCGCCCGGCTGACAAAAACATCAAAGCAGACGCCTTGTCCCGATCCTTTCTGGTGTCCGATCTCGAGGAAGAACCTAAACATATCATCGATCCCGCCAGAGTAATGCAGGTAGCTCCCGTGAGTCTAAATCGTCTCCCTCCCGGTAAGACGTTTGTTTCAGTACCTGATCGGAAGAAGATCCTACACTGGGGCCATTCGTCTAAACTAGCTGGCCACGCCGGTCAGAAAAAGACCCTCCAGCTTATTGCCCGGCACTACTGGTGGCCTACCCTGCACAAGGACGTAATAGACTTTGTTTCTGCCTGTGTGTCCTGCGCCCGCAACAAAGTCCCGAGACACCTGCCAGCCGGTCGCCTCCTTCCGCTTCCTGTGCCTGCTGCCCCCTGGCAGCATATTGATATGGATTTCATAACTGATCTCCCCGTCTCCGCCGGTTGTACGGTCATTTGGGTGGTCGCGGATCGCTTTTCCAAGATGGCTCACTTTATTCCCCTGCCAGCCCTCCCGTCTGCACCCGAGCTGGCTAAAGACTTTATCCGCCACATCTTCCGTCTTCATGGCCTGCCCCTCCACATCGTGTCGGATCGTGGGGTACAGTTCACCTCACGTTTCTGGAGAGCCACTTGTAAACTGCTAGACGTCACCCTGGACTTCTCTTCCGCTTACCACCCACAGTCCAATGGTCAAGTGGAGCGGATCAATCAGAACCTGACCAGTTACCTCCGGCACTTCGTTAATGCCCATCATTCAGACTGGGTGGATCTCCTACCATGGGCCGAGTTCTCTTATAACAATCACGAGAGCGAATCCTCCTCCAAATCCCCGTTTTTTGTAGTCTTCGGTCAGCATCCTCGGATTCCTTTTCCTGTCTCCACCTCTGTGGACAACCCGGCTGCGGAATCTCTCGTTAGCAAATTTTCCTCCATTTGGGAGAGTACCCGATCCGCACTCCTTCAGTCGTCCGAACGGATGAAAAGACACGCTGACAAAAAACGCCTGGATCCTCCACAATTTCGTCCTGGAGATAAAGTCTGGCTCTCATCTAAATATGTCCGACTCAAGATACCTTCTTACAAGTTAGGGCCTCGGTTCATCGGTCCTCTGGAGGTCATCAGTCAGATCAACCCGGTGGCCTATAAATTGAAACTCCCGGCCAACTTACGGATCCCTAACTCCTTCCATGTATCTCTCCTCAAACCTGTGGTACTTAACTCTTTTTCCAAGTCTACAGGTACGCCTCCTGCTCCGGTTTCTGCTGAGGACGAGTTTGAGGTAGAGAACATTCTTGCCACCAAAAGGGTAAGAGGAAAGACCTTTTTTCTAGTAGATTGGAAGGGGTTTGGTCCTGAGGAGAGAACTTGGGAGCCCCGGGAGAACATCCATGCCCCTCTTATCCTAGCTAAATTTCTGTCTGGCCTAAAAAAGGGGGGGCCTAAAGGGGGGGGTACTGTAGCGCCGGCGTCCCTGCCCTCTGCTAGGCAGGGACGCTGTTCCCCTCACCTCTCTGCTCCGTGCCCGGCGTCCTCCTCCCGCTCTGCTGGCAGCGCGCGCTCCTTCCCGGCCACTGTGCTTAGGGCGCGCGCGCGCGCTCTCCCTCCCTCTTAAAGGGGCCGCGCGCGCCGTCCTAAGGAGTCCCCGGCCAATGGCCGGAGGACTTCACCATATATAAGGCACCTCCTCCAAAATGGAGGTGCCCGAGCAATGTTGTTGCACTGTTCACTACTCTGCTTCAGCCCTCAGGTCCCGTTGCCAGTTACCTGCCAGATACCTGCCAGATTCCTGCCAGCTTGCTGTCTTATTCCTGCCTGATTATCTGCTACCTGCCTGCTAGTCTGAGGTCCGACGGTCTGCCTTACTACTCCTGTCAGTCTGTCTAAGGACCAGCCTGTCCGCTCACCTGGGAGCGCACTTCAGCCATCTGCCTGCTTGCCTGAGGTCCGACGGTCTGCCTTCCAACTCCTGTCAGTCTGTCTATGGACCAGCTTGCCTGCTCACCTGGGAGCACACATCTGCTACCTGCCTGCTAGCCTACCTGGAGGCTCCGCCGTCACGTGCTGTGACCACCTGCCTGTCCAGTGACTCCTGCCCGCTCACCTGGGAGCGCTCATCTGCTGCCTGTCTGCTAGCCTACCTGGAGGCTCTGCCGTCACGTGCTGTGACCACCCGCCTGTCCAGAGACTTCTGCCCGCTCACCTGGGAGCGCTCATCTGCCGCCTGTCTGTTGGTCTTCCTGGAGGCTCCGCCGTCACATGCTGTGACCACCCGTTCATCCAGAGACTCTCGCCTGCTCACCTGGGAGCTCACGTCTATCATCAGCCGCCACAGGTCGTACCAACCCTTTACCCAGAGACTGCCCCGGTCACTTGCCGTGACCATCTGCCTGTTCATCCAGAGACTGCCCCGGTCACTTGCCGTGACCATCTGCCAGTTCATTCAGAGACTGCCCCGGTCACTTGCCGTGACCATCTGCCCGTTCATTCAGAGACTGCCCCGGTCACTTGCCGTGACCATCTGCCCGTTCATCCAGAGACTGCCCCGGTCACTTGCCGTGACCTCCAGCCCGTTCACTCAGAGACTGTCCCGGTCACCTGCTGTGACTCCCTGCCCGTCTTCCCTGGTCGCCACCCGCTCCCTTACAAGGACAGCCCCCTTGTATAGTAGCTCAGAGGTTCCGCCTCCCAGACCCGTTACAGAGAGCAATAAGGCACTTTGTTGTGAGAGCCGAAAGTGGAGGCAACAGTTTGGAAAAGTTAAGGTGAGTTTGCCAGTGCTGTGGAGTTGGTAAGCCAAACCTCCGACTCCTCAATTTCCCTGACTCCTGACTTCCCTGAGCATGTACATAAAGTGCAGCACAGATTCATCTCAATTAAAAGCCTAGATCCTTAGATCAGGAACAAAACAGATAAGATATTTCATAACTTTCACAAATTCTTATGTGCTGAATATATTTTCATTCTGCATTGAACTACCGAACCCAATTTATTATAAATTTTAGGAGTTGGAGTCTGTCTATTTTACACAGACTCAAACTCCACCAAAATGGACACCAACTCCAACTCCACGACTGCAACTTCACATCACTGGAGTGTTGCAGCAGGAACCTCTAAGTAGCAAAGCCCAGCGATAACAGAGCTGGGTCTGATGTGTGGCTAGGCAGCCTGTCGGCACGTGATAGGGTGCACTAACTGACAGCCGCCTGAGTGGGACTTAAGAAGCCAGGAGAGATGATGTCAGAGGTGCTCATCTGGATACTGTAGTGGCAGAGGGAAGATGCCGGCCGGCGCTGATATCAGGACAGGATATACAGTAGTTGAAATGGAAAGACATCTGATCCTAGAGATGTATTTTCTGGAATTTTTAAGAGCCATTTTTAATTTTTCTAGTATAATTGGGAAAGCTAATTGTTTATTTTGATATCTCAAAACAACAGGGAAAGTGATTTGATCTAAATATTTTTTGAGGGAGTCTTGACTATATTTAACTTCTATTTGATACAATCAACAATAGTACTTGAGAAATTCCTTCTGTATGTCTTCCTGCGCATTACACTTCCTTCCTTTGTTCTCATTGCTGAAGTATCCCTGTTGCCTTTTTAGTTCTTTGATTAATCCATTATAATTCTGCTTGATTTAACTGCTTTAGGGTATGTGCACACGGCGTCTTTTTCAGGTGGATTCCACACAGAATCGTATACAAAAGTACCCTATAAAATTAACATAATGCACAGCATAGTCAAAACAACATTGCTGTGCGCATGTTCCACCTTATGTCAAGTCTTTTAACCGCTTCAGGGTTCAGAAATTATGAAGCGGCTAAAAGAAGTGTCATGAAAGTATAGACTGACAGCATTTTCCTGGAGTGGCTTCTAAAAGTCACAGTGTGCACATACTCTTTAAATAGTTTTATTTTTCCCTGACAAAGCAGTTTGTACACTTTTTAAATCAAAGTATTGTTGTAGTTCTCCTAGGCAAATAACCATTTATCATCATTTACTTTTGTGGGTAGACTAATATAAATTCAGTCTCTGAAATATTTAAAAGGGGTATTCGTTCGAAAGTTATTCCGTGGGTTAGGGCATAACTTCACAATCGTTGGGATCCAACCATTAGGACACCCATCGATCCAAACAACCAGGGATCAGAAGAGCCCCATGTTAATGGAATGGTGGTCGATCATGCACAGCGGCGGTCCCATTAAGTATAGAGATAGCCAGGGACTGGGTTCCACTGGTCTTCGGCATTCCCATGAGAATGAATGGAGAGGCAGTGCGTATGATCAACCACCGCTACACTCACACGGGAATCTTCAGAGCCCCAGTTCTTGGGATTGGTGGGGTTCCTAGTGGTCGGACCCTGAGCCAGGGGCGGACATATCATTGGTGCAACCTGCGCAGCCGCACAGGGGACCATGAGGTAAGGGGGCCCACTTCCATCTCCAAAGTGGATGAAATTGTGCACAATGATGAGCTATTGGACTACAAAGGGCACATAAACTGCTCTTGCACGGGCGTCCTCTTCTGTTGGATAGAGGATAACTTCCAAACTTGAGAATATCCCTTTAAATATTTATTGGCAAGCTGAATGCGAAGTAAAATGTAATGGAAGGAAACACTACTAGCATGTGATACATTAAATTATAACTTTCTGCCAAGAGGACAGTGGAGTAAAGGTTGCTGAAATTCATCATATGAATACCCAGATTGTCAATATACAAGTACATTATTTTTATGTAAAAATAATTCTGTTAGAATAAATGGTGTTAGTAAAGATACAGTACTCCCCGTGTCTCCATGTAATTGAGGTAGATCACGCTGCCTTTCTGTTTACCTGTAAACAATGTAAGGAAATAATTCAAGTTAAAGGGGATATCCGGGACTACACCGCGTGCAGAATTATTAGACAAATGCGTATTTTGATCACTTTGATACTTTTTATACATGTTGTCCTACTCCAAGCTGCATAGACTTGAGAGCCAACTACCAATTAAGTAAATCTGGTGATGTGCATCTCTGTAATGAGGAGGGGTGTTGACTAATGACATCAACACCCTATATAAGGTGCGCTTAATTATTAGGCAACTTCCTTTCCTTTGGCAAAATGGGTCAGAAGAGAGATTTGACGAGCTCTGAAAAGTCCAAAATTGTGAGGTGTCTTGCAGAGGAATGCAGCAGTCTTGAAATTTCCAAACTTTTGAAGCGTGATCACCGAACAATCAAGCGTTTCATGGCAAATAGCCAACAGGGTCGCAAGTAGCGTGTTGGACAAAAAAGGAGCAAAATAACTGCCCATGAATTGAGGAAAATCGAGCGTGAAGCTGCCAAGATGCCATTCGCCACCAGTTTTGCCATATTTCAGAGCTGCAACGTTACTGGAGTATCAAAAAGCACAAGGTGTGTGATACTCAGGGACATGGCCAAGGTAAGGAAGGCTGAAAAATGACCACCTTTGAACAAGAAACATAGGATAAAACGTCAAGAATGGGTCAAGAAATATCTTAAGACTGATTTTTCAAAGGTTTTATGGACTGATGAAATGAGAGTGACTCTTGATGGGCCAGATGGATGGGCCAGAAGCTGGATCAGTAAAGGGCAGAGAGCTCCACTCCGACTCAGATGCCAGCAAGGTGGAGGTGGGGTACTGGTATGGGCTGGTATCATCAAAAATGAACTTGTGGGACCTTTTCGGGTTGAGGGTGGAGTGAAGCTCAACTCCCAGACCTACTGCCAGTTTCTGGAAGACAACTTCTTCAAGCAGTGGTACAGAAAGAAGTCGGTATCGTTCAAGAAAAACATGAAAACATGATTTTCATGCTGGACAATGCTCCATCACAAGCATCCATCTACTCCACAGCGTGGCTGGCCAGTAAAGGTCTAAAAGAAGAAAAAACCCCATAGAGAACCTGTGGTCCATCATAAAATGTGAGATCTACAGGGAGGGAAAACAGTACACCTCTCGGAACAGTGTCTGGGAGGCTGTGGTGGCTGCTGCACGCAATGGTGATCGAAAATATATCAAGCAACTGACAGAATCTATGGGTGGAAGGCTGTTGAGTGTCATCATAAAGAAAGGTGGCAATATTGATCACTAATTTTTTTGGTTTTTGTTTTTGCATGTCAGAAATGTTTATTTCTAAATTTTGTGCACTGATATTGGTTTACCTGGTGAAAATAAACAAGTGAGATGGGATTATATTTGGTTTTTATTAAGTTGCCTAATAATTCTGCACAGTAATAGTGACCTGCACAAAGATATCCTCCTAAGATAGCCAAATCTAAAAAAAAACCACTCCAACTTCCAAAAATATTAAGCTTGGATATTTATGAGTCTTTTGGGTTGATTGAGAACATAGTTGTTGATCAATAATAAAAATAATCCTCTAAAATACAACTTGCCTAATAATTCTGCACACAGTGTATTTTATTTTTTTACTATGGGGCTAAGAACTAACAGGCTGGTAGCTGCTAACTACCTGCCTCTTCAGCCCGCTGCGAAACTCTACTGGCTCAGACTAATCACAGGCCACTCCTGTCGGCGATTCTGCAGCTTCCGCCGATGTCACGTCAACAGAGCAGCTTCTGTTAGATCCCTCCTGTTAGATTTTGCTATCTTGTGTTTTGCGGTCACGTGACCAGCTGCCTATATATTCCAGCTCCGCCCTTCTGGCTTTGCTGGACTTCAGTGTTGTTTTGACTGTCTCTCTAGCCAGGTGCTTCGGTGCCTATCTCTTTCAGTTCTTAGTCCTCTGGGACCTTTAGTACTTTTTGTCAGTTTGTCCTTTTTGCTCTGCAACAACTTCTGTTTAGGAGGTGTCCCATTTTTGTCCCAGTCCTTAGTTCTTTTAGGGACCCATCCCTTAATTCTATAGGTCTCCGTTCAGACTAGCCGAGGACGAAGGCGGGTCTGTTCACAAGGAACAGGCAGCCCGCTACATCGTAGGGGTTCAGCTTAGTCTTACTGTAGGGACAGCTTTCCCCTATCTTTCCTTACTGTTATGATCTGCAACATAAACTAAGTCCAGCCCAAAAAAAAAACTAAAAGGAAAGAAATTCGGGGATCAGTCCAGGAGTTGGCTCAACGCCTGCAGGGATTGTCTCTGGAGGTGGCCGAGCTTCAGCAACACGTGAGTAGCTGTCCTGGAGCGCATTTTGTGGAACCGAAGGTAGGACTGCCTGATGTTTTTTATGGTAAACAGCAAGATTTTTTTTTCCTTTAAAAATGCTTGTTTGTTATATTTTCGTTTGAGACCAAGATCCTCTGGGAATGAATCACAGCGCATTGGTTTTATTATGTCACTTTTGCGCAAAGGGTTGGGCCTTTTCTCTCCAGCCTAATGATCCGTGTTTAAGTTCTGTTGAAGAATTTTTTTCTGCTATGGGGCTATTATATGACGATCCTGATCGAATCTCATCTGCTGAATCAGAACTTAGACGTTTGAATCAGGGGTCTGATGATGTTGAAAATTATTGCACACAATTTAGAAGGTGGGCTTCAGAAGTTAAGTGGAATGATTTGGCGCTGAAATGTTTATTTCTTGCTGGTCTGAGTGAAAGGGTTAAGGATTTGCTAATTGCATTCCCTGCACCTGAGACTCTGCAGGAAGCTATGCAGTTAGCTGTTCGCATAGACAGGAGACTGAGGTGCAGGCTCAATGAGGTAAAGACTCCTGTAATGTCAGGTCCTAGTCCCAAGAAAATCTGCTCTGACAGCGGAGAACCAATGGAGCTTGGGGCGATGTCACTCCGCTCTCAGGAAAGAGATCGGAGATTCGCCGAAGGTATGTGTCTTTATTGTGGTAAAAATGACCATTTGATTAAGTATTGTGAGCGTCGCTTAAGTAAAGAAAAAAAAAAGGTCAGTTACACCCGTATAGCTTGTTTACGCTCTGCAGGAGTATTCCTTTCTGGGAGTACTACTCTGCAAGGAGATTTGATTGAATTTCAGGTATTTGTGGATTGTGGTTCAACACTTAATGTGATTGATAAAGGGTTTTTGGAAAACCTTAAATTGAAATCCAAACCTTTGTCATCACCTATTTCTGTGGTTGCAATTGATAACACTCCTTTGAAATGTATTACTCACAAGACTGCTGCATTTCCTCTCACTATCAATGGAGATCACCAAGAAATTTTGGACAATTTGCCCTGCCCAGTTGTTCTAGGATTGCCTTGGTTAAGACTGCACAATCCTTTACTGGACTGGTCTACTAATGTGGTTAAGTCTTGGAGTCCGAAGTGCTATGATAAATGTTGTAATGGTCGCATTGCGGCTGTGGAAAAAGGTGAATTACCTGTACCTATTCAAGAATTTTGAAGGGGTTTATCGGAGAAGTCGCAAGTTTTACCTCCTCATAGGGATTATGATTGCGCCATTGAGTTTGTTCCAGGTGCTACTCTTCCCAAAAGTCGCTTGTTTAATCTGACTATCCCTGAAAAAAAGGCCTTGGAGGAGTACATAGAGACTAGCTTGGCTGCTGGTCACATTAGACCTTCTAAGTCACCTGTGGCAGTTGGATTCTTCTTTGTTAAAAAAAAGGATGGCGGTTTACGTCCATGTTTGGATTTTCGTGAAATTAATAAGATTACCGTACGCAATTCCTACCCATTGCCGTTAATTCCTGACTTGTTTAACCAGTTAGTGGGAGCCAAGTGGTTCTCCAAGATTGATCTCCGGGGAGCATACAATTTGTTACGTGTGAAGGAGGGTGATGAATGGAAAACTGCTTTTAACACTCCGGTAGGTCATTTTGAGAATCTGGTGATGCCTATCGGTCTTACCAATGCACCTGCATTTTTTCAGAACCGTATTAATGACATCCTGAGACCTTTGATTGGTAAGAATGTGGTTGTGTATTTGGATGACATTTTGATTTATTCACCAGATCTAGAGTCCCATTGGCAGAGTGTACGTGAAGTTTTGCAGTTATTGAGTGACAATTCACTCTTTGCTAAGCTGGAGAAATGTGAGTTCGCTGTGCAGAAAATTAGTTTTTTGGGCTACATTGTCTCCAGTGAGGGCTTTGAGATGGACCCTGAGAAGGTTCAGGCTGTGCAGGAATGGCCTAGGACTATTGGTTTCAAATCTATACAGAGATTTTTGGGTTTTGCCAATTATTACAGGAAATTCATTAAGAATTTTTCTGTAATTGTTAAACCTCTAACCGATCTCACCAGGAAAGGTGCGAATACGGCCCAGTGGACTACTGAGGCCATTGAAGCGTTTGAGTATCTCAAAGAGAGGTTCAGTTCTGCCCCTATCCTTATGCAGCCTGATGAGACCAAGCCTTTTTTGGTCGAGGTCGATGCTTCATCGGTGGGGGTCGGAGCAGTTTTGTCTCAGGAGAACAAGGGTGGAGTACATCCTTGTGCCTTCTTTTAGAAAAAAATTTCGGAAACCGAACTGAATTATAATGTTGGAAATCGGGAGTTGCTGGCTATTAAACTTGCGTTTGAACATTGGCGTCATTTTTTGGAAGGCGCTAGATTTCCTATTCAGGTTTTCACAGATCATAAGAATTTGATCTATCTGGATGGATGCTGCCAAGCGCTTGAATGCCCGTCAAGCTAGGTGGGAACTTTTTTTTTCTCGGTTTCATTTTTCTGTTACCTATATCCCTGGTACTAAGAATGTTAAAGCCGATGCTTTATCTCGCAGCTTCTCTCCTACGGTCGGCTCCGAGGAGGAGGAGAGCATTTTGCAGAAAGGAGTTGTGGTGGCGACTTTGGACTCCGTTTTGGAGAATGGGATTCTGAATGCTCAAGATGATGCTCCATCTAACACTCCCCATGGGAGGTTGTTCGTGCCTAGAGCCTTTAGGAGAGATTTGTTTGTGGAGTGTCATGAATCTCTGTTGGCAGGTCATCCAGGAGTTTCGGAGACTAAGAGACTTATCAGTCGCAGTTTTTGGTAGTCATCAAGTGGGTGCGTCAGTGTACTGTGTGTGCTAGGTCAAAGGCTTCATATACTCCTGCTGCAGGGTTGCTTTGCCCTCTGGAGGTTCCTAGTGTGCCTTGGACGCATCTCACTATGGATTTTATTACTGGTCTTCCGGTGTCCGAGGGTTTTACTGTCATCTGGGTGGTCGTGGACCGTTTTAGTAAGATGTGTCATTTGGTTCCATTCGTTAAGTTGCCCTGCGCCAAGACACTCGCTAAGGCGTTTGTTAAGGAGATTGTCAAGCTCCATGGCGTTCCCACGGATATTGTTTCTGATAGAGGACCTCAGTTTGTGGCTCGCTTTTGGCATGCTTTTTGTGACAGGTTGGGAGTCCATTTCTCATTTTCATCTGGTTATCATCCTGAATCGAATGGACAGACTGAAAGAAAGAACCAGGATGTAGAACAGTTTTTGCGTTGTTTTGTGGCGGTCAATCAAGAGGTGTGGTCTGAGTTTCTGCCTCTCGCAGAATTTTCTCTTAACAATCATAAATCCTCCTCTGCTGGGTGTTCTCCTTTTTTTTGTTGTACTGGGAGACATCCGTCTTTTGGTTTGTTCTCCAAATTGGGGTCGGCGGTGCGGGAGGAGGAGAATTTTTCCGGTGATTTGGAGAGAGTTTGGACTAATGTACGTTGTAACCTGCAAGAGGCTAACAAGAAGTCCAAGAAGTATTTTGACAGGAAACGTAAAGAGGTTTTGTTTACTGTGGGTGACATGGTTTGGTTGTCCTTGAAGAACCTGCGGTTGAGGATTCCCTCTAAAAAACTGGGTCCTAAGTTTGTGGGTCCATTTAAAGTGCTTCAGGTCGTTAGCCCGTCTGCTGTTAGGTTGGATGTCCTTATTTCCTGGAAGATTAATCCTGTGTTTCATGTTTGCTTGTTGAAAAAGGCTGACGTACCTAATAGGGACGCCACTGTCACAGTTCCCCCTGTGGTGGTAGACGGCGAATATGAAATTTCTCGTATTTTGAATTCTAGATGGCATAGAGGGAAATTACAGTATCTTGTCTCCTGGAAGGGTTTCGGTCCCGAAGACAATTCCTGGGTAAGGACGGATGATGTCTCTGCTCCAAGGCTTGTTAAAGCTTTCCACAGGAGGTTTCCAGATAGGCCTGGGCCTGGAGGATCCGGAGGATCCTCATAGAAGAGGGGGTACTGTTAGAACCCTCCTGTTAGTTTTTGCTATCTTGTGTTTTGCGGTCACGTGACCAGCTGCCTATATATTCCAGCTCCTCCCTTCTGGCATTGCTGGACTTCAGTGTTGTTTTGACTGTCTCTCTAGCCAGGTGCTTCGGTGCCTATCTTTTTCAGTTCTTGGTTCTCTGGGAGCTTTAGTACTTTTTGTCAGTTTGTCCTTTTTGCTCTGCAACAACTTCTGTTTAGGAGGTGTCCCATTTTTGTCCCAGTCCTTAGTTCTTTTAGGGACCCCTCCCTTAATTCTATAGGTCTCTGTTCAGACTAGCCGAGGGCGAAGGCGGGTCTGTTCACAAGGAACAGGCAGCCCGCTACATCGTAGGGGTTCAACTTAGTCTTACTGTAGGGACAGATTTCCCCTATCTTTCCTTAGTTCTTGTTGCAGATCATAACAGCTTCTTCTCTTCTGCTCTGTTGACGGGGTGTGACTGCCATTGTCATGCTGACTGACAGAAGGCTCCCCACTACCTAACTGCGGGAAGCCGGCTGTGATTCGCATCATGTTGGCTGTGACGCCCTATCAACAGATCAGACTTGAAGAGGAAGAGCTGCTCTGTTGACGTGAAGCCGCAGAATCGCTGGCAAGAGCGGTCCATGTCTGCTCTGAGTCAGCACCGGGTAGTACAGGCAGGTAGTTAGCAACTATCTGCTTGTTAGTTCTTAGGCCCATAGTAAAAAAATAGTCCTGGAAAACCCCTTTAAAATGAAAGATGTAGATTCTTCTTCATGACTGTGCCATATTGCCATGGTGTCATTCATTGTTCTGCTTTGATACAGATCCCAATAAATCCTCGCAGATCCCAGTGACTTATATGAGGGTCCTTCAGTTTTTTGGGGGAATTCTATTTTTTTTTATGTAGGATTATCAATGACAGGTTACACTATATTGTTAAAAATAAAGGCCACCTGAAGGGACTGAGACTAGCGGTGCTGGTTTGTGTGCCTTCGAGACACAATTTTCTTACTCACTATTTTACAGGAGTGGTTGACATGTTGACAGACATTTATTTTGTAGTTTTCCCTGCAGCAAATAGTAGAAATGCATGCATTTATCTAAACATTATATCTCCTTGCCTACTACTTCAAACTAAACTTTTCTACATAATTGTTTCCACCCACACATTTTAAAGTGAACTTGTCAAGTAAAAGCCAAGCAGGCAGATCTTTACCACTATCACTCCAGAACTGGAAGAACTGATTCACCCATAGCCAACACTGTCATTCAGGACTCTAGAAAGGCAGGCTAATCTTTGTGGATGCTGACATGATGGCCATATTGGTGGTCACCCAGATGTCCCATAAACGGCTAAAAAGAATGGAATAGAATGTTTAACTGGAACTACAAATTTTACATATATATATATATACATATACACAGTACAGACCAAAAGTTTGGACACACCTTCTCATTTAAAGATTTTTCTGTATTTTCATGACTATGAAAATTGTACATTCACACTTAAGGCATCAAAACTATGAATTAACACATGTGGAATTATATACTTAACAAAAAAGTGTGAAACAACTGAAAATATGTCTTATATTCTAGGGTCTTCAGAGTAGCCACCTTTTGCTTTGATGACTGCTTTGAACACTCTTGGCATTCTCTTGATGAGCTTCAAGAGGTAGTCACCGGAAATGTTTTTCACTTCACAGGTGTGCCCTGTCAGGTTTAATAAGTGGGATTTCTTGCCTTATAAATGGGGTTGGGACCATCAGTTGTGTTGTGCAGAAGTCTGGTGGATACACAGCTGATAGTCCTACTGAATAGACTGTTAGCTGCTTTTTTCTTGCCATAATACAAATTCTAAGTAAAGAAAAACGAGTGGCCATCATTACTTTAAGAAATGAAGGTCAGTCAGTCCGAAAAATTGGGCAAACTTTGAAAGTGTCCCCAAGTGCAGTTGCAAAAACCATCAAGCGCTACAAAGAAACTGGCTCACATGAGGACCGCCCCAGGAAAGGAAGACCAAGAGTCACCTCTGCTTCTGAGGATAAGTTTATCCGAGTCACCAGCCTCAGAAATCGCAGGTTAACAGCAGCTCAGATTAGAGACCAGGTCAATGCCACACAGAGTTCTTGCAGCAGAAACATCTCTTCAACAACTGTTAAGAGGAGGCTTTGTGCAGCAGGCCTTCATGGTAAAATAGCTGCTAGGAAACCACTGCTAAGGACAGGCAACAAGCAGAAGAGACTTGTTTGGGCTAAAGAATACAAGAAATGGACATTAGATCAGTGGAAATCTGTGCTTTGGTCTGATGAGTCCAAATTTGAGATCTTTGGTTCCAACCACCGTGTCTTTGTGCGACGCAGAAAAGGTGAACGGATGGACTCTATATGCCTGGTTCCCACCGTGAAGCATGGAGGAGGAGGTGTAATGGTGTGGGGTTGCTTTGCTGGTGACACTGTTGGGGATTTATTCAAAATTGAAGGCATACTGAACCAGCATGGCTACCACAGAATCTTGCAGCGGCATGCTATTCCATCCGGTTTGCGTTTAGTTGGACCATCATTTATTTTTCAACAGGACAATGACCACAAGCACACCTCCAGGCTGTGTAAGGGCTATTTGACCAAGAAGGAGAGTGATGAGGTGCTACGCCAGATGACCTGGCCTCCACAGTCACCAGACCTGAACCCAATCGAGATGGTTTGGGGTGAGCTGGACTGCAGAGTGAAAGCAAAAGGGCCAACAAGTGCTAAGCATCTCTGGGAACTCCTTCAAGATTGTTGGAAGACCATTTCCAGTGACTACCTCTTGAAGCTCATCAAGAGAATGCCAAGAGTGTTTCACACTTTTTTGTTAAGTATATAATTCCACATGTGTTAATTCACAGTTTTGATGCCTTCAGTGTGAATGTACAATTTTCATAGTCATGAAAATACAGAAAAATCTTTAAATGAGGTGTGTCCAAACTTTTGGTCTGTACTGTATATATATATATAATATATATATGCCATCCCACTGTTACGCAAGACAGAAAAGGAGGCTGCGGTAGACAAAGAACCTGGATTAGGTGAGTATAAGCTTTTTTTATTACTGTATATTATATTTTCTTATATTATTAGTCATCTGAGAACACAGATCCTAAAATCTCTTAAAAGACAAAGAAATTATACAGAGATGATATAAGGAGTCAGGAAATTGTTTCTTGAGGCCTGCAAAGCAATAGGAAGGACAGCGTTTCCTTGTAAATCCTTAGAGACTACAATTTTGACATTGCTGGTAGAAGCACAAGCTGTTTACAGTGACCAGCGTGTCGCTGCCGTACTTGTAGAAACTTTTGCGAGGATCAAGGGAGTTTTCCATATATTTGTTATATTTAAGCTTTATTTTTTAACTCTTTATACATTTAGTACTTTTTTTTTTAGAAGTATTGTGCTTTTAGTGTCTAAAAGAACAAAATGTTTTCAGATTCTGACTTTTCCTTTCATTTGGGGAGATAAGCTGAGGCCAGGCACTTTTGGCAGTGGATTTTTCTCAGTTGCAAACTCAGGCGAGCCGAGTGCTATAATAATAATAACTTTTATTTACAGTACAGACCAAAAGTTTGGACACACCTTCTCATTTAAAGATTTATCTGTATTTTCATGACTATGAAAATTGCACATTCACACTGAAGGCATCAAAACTATGAATTAACACATGTGGAATTATATACTTAACAAAAAAGTAGTGTGAAACAACTGAAAATATGTCTTATATTCTAGGTTCTTCAAAGTAGCCACCTTTTGCTTTGATGACTGCTTTGCACACTCTTGGCATTCTCTTGATGAGCTTCAAGAGGTAGTCACCGGAAATGGTCTTCCAACAATCTTGAAGGAGTTCCCAGAGATGCTTAGCACTTGTTGGCCCTTTTGGCTTCACTCTGCGGTCCAGCTCACCCCAAACCATCTCGATTGGGTTCAGGTCTGGTGACTGTGGAGGCCAGGTCATCTGGCGTAGCACCCCATCACTCTCCTTCTTGGTCAAATAGCCCTTACACAGCCTGGAGGTGTGTTTGGGGTCATTGTCCAGTTGAAAAATAAATGATGGTCCAACTAAACGCAAACCGGATGGAATAGTATGCCGCTGCAAGATGCTGTGGTAGCCATGCTGGTTCAGTATGCCTTCAATTTTGAATAAATCCCCAACAGTGTCACCAGCAAAGCACCCCCACACCATCACACCTCCTCCTCCATGCTTCACGGTGGGAACCAGGCATTTAGAGTCCATCCGTTCACCTTTTCTGCGTCGCACAAAGACACGGTGGTTGGAACCAAAGATCTCAAATTTGGACTCATCAGACCAAAGCACAGATTTCCACTGGTCTAATGTCCATTCCTTGTGTTCTTTAGCCCAAACAAGTCTCTTCTGCTTGTTGCCTATCCTTAGCAGTGGTTTCCTAGCAGCTATTTTACCATGAAGGCCTGCTGCACAAAGTCTTCTCTTAACAGTTGTTGTAGAGATGTGTCTGCTGCTAGAACTCTGTGTGGCATTGACCTGGTCTCTAATCTGAGCTGCTGTTAACCTGCGATTTCTGAGGCTGGTGACTCGGATAAACTTATCCTCAGAAGCAGAGGTGACTCTTGGTCTTCCTTTCCTGGGGCGGTCCTCATGTGAGACAGTTTCTTTGTAGCACTTGATGTTTTTTGCAACTGAACTTGGGGACACTTTTAAAGTTTGCCCAATTTTTCAGACTGACTGACCTTCATTTCTTAAAGTAATGATGGCCACTCATTTTTCTTTACTTAGCTGCTTTTTTCTTGCCATAATACAAATTGTAACAGTCTATTCAGTAGGACTATCAGCTGTGTATCCACCAGACTTCTGCAAAACACAACTGATGGTCCCAACCCCATTTATAAGGCAAGAAATCCAACTTATTAAACCTGACAGGGCACACCTGTGAAGTGAAAACCATTTTTGGTGACTACCTCTTGGAGCGCATCAAGAGAATGCCAAGAGTGTTCAAAGCAGTCATCAAAGCAAAAGGTGGCTACTTTGAAGAACCTAGAATATAAGACATATTTTCAGTTGTTTCATACTTTTTTGTTAAGTATATAATTCCACATGTGTTAATTCATAGTTTTGATGCCTTCAGTGTGAATGTACAATTTTCATAGTCATGAAAATACAGAAAAATCTTTAAATGAGAAGGTGTGTCCAAACTTTTGGTCTGTACTGTATATAGCGCCAACATATTCGGCAGCACTTTACAATTAAGTGGGGACATGTACAGACAATAAATTCAATACAAGGTGAGACAGTTTAAACAGTTACATTAGGAGTGAGGTCCCTGCTCACAAGCTTACAATCTACAAGGAAATGGGAGGACACAATAGGTGAAAAGTGCTTGTTCTTTAAGGTCAGGCAATTATAATAAATAGGTATTTCATATAAGGCTACATGATCCGGTCATCAGCCCGTATGTTTAAGTGCAAGAATCAAGTATCGAGTGCAGTTATCTTATGCATGGAGGGTGTGGAGACAGATGACTAGTAGGGAGCAGATTCTGAATAATTTTTAGAAGGGAAAAGGGGAAAGTTAGTTTATTGTGTATTTGAGGTTGTAGGCTTGTTTAAAGAGGTGGGTTTTTAAAGCGCGCTTGAAGACGTGGGGGCTAGGCATCAGTCGGATCATCTGGGGTAGAGCATTCCAGAGAACTGGCGCAGCACGAAAGTAGTCTTGGAGACGGAGGTGCGAGGTCCAGATTATGGGGGATGTTAGTCTTAGGTCATTTGTGGAACGGAGGGCACATGTAGGGCAATAGACAGAGATGAGAGTGGAGATATAAGATGGTGCAGAACTGTGGAAAGCTTTGTGGGTGAGAGCGATGAGTTTATATTGGACCCTATAGCGAATGGGTAACCAGTGTAATGACTGCCACAAGATGTAGGCATCCGTGAAGCGGCTGGACAGAAATACGACCCTGGCTGCCACATTCAGGACGGATTGGAGAGGAGAAAGTTTGGCAAGAGGGAGGCCGATCAGAAGATGGGCTCATGTATATGGGGGAGTCAGAAGAGTAAGTGTATGGCCAGCTTAAATAGCGCTGCCGCTTCCTCTGTTGTATCCATGGCACTTCATGAAAAAATATGCATCTAAGCATTTGTAAAACATGGTAATACATATACCGTAGCAGATAAAAACTTTTCAATACAAAAGGGCATGTCCAGCTACGCTTTTCTATATAAGAAACAAGGAGATTACAGACAAATATATGATCCATAGAAACATATGGTTAACTATCAGTACACTTTTTGGATACTTTTTGCTGGAGAAATGTATCCTTGTGATGTATAAATAAATGTGGCAAGAAAAGGGTCTAAGGGTACAGTTGTACTCAAAAGTTGACATACTCCGGCAGAATTTTTCCTTTCTTGGCCTTGTTTCAGAGAATATGAGTGATAACAAAAAACTTTTTCTCCACTCATGGTTATTGGTTGGGTGAAGCCATTTATTGTCAAACTACTGTGTTTTCTCTTTTTAAATCTTAATGACAACCAAAAACATCCAAATGACCCTGTTCAAAAGTTCACATACCCTGGTGATTTTGGCCTGATAACATGCACAGATTTTGACACAAATGGGTTTGAATGACTACTAAAGGTAACATCCTCACCTGTGACCTGTTTGCTTGTAATCAGTGTGTGTGCATAAAACCTGAGTGTGTTTCTGGGATCCAGATAGACTCTTGCATCCAGCCACTGACATTTCTGGATTGTGTGTCATGGGGAAAGCAAAAGAATTGTCAACGGATCTACGGGACAAGGTAGTTGAACTGTATAACATAGGACAGGGATACAAAAACATATCCAAGGAATTGATAATGCCAGTCAGCAGTGTTCAAACTGTGATTAACAAATGGAAAATCAGGGGCTCTGTAAAAACCAAACCACGGTCAGGTAGACCAACAAACATTTCGGCCACAACTGCCAGGAAAATCGTTGGGGATGCAAAGAAAAACCCACAAATAACATCAGTTGAAATTCAGGACTCTCTGAAAACTAGCGGTGTGGCTGTTTCAAGATGCACAATAAGGAGGCACTTGAAGAAAAATGGGCTGCATGGTCGAGTCGCCAGAAGAAAGCGATTACTGCGCAAATGCCACAAAGTATCTCGCCTACAATACGCCAAACAGCACAGAGACAAGCCTCAAAACTTCTGGAACAAGGTAATTTGGAGTGATGAGACCAAAACTGAAATTTTTGGCCACAACCATAAACGTTACATTTGGAGAGAGGTCAACAAGGCCTATGATGAAAGGAACACCATTCCTACAGTAAAGCACGGATGTGGATCGATGATGTTTTGGGGATGTGTGAGCTACAAAGGCACAGGAAATTTGGTAAAAGTTGAAGGAAAGATGAATGCAGCACGTTATCAGCAAATACTGGAGGCAAATTTGCACTCATCAGCCCGGAAGCTGCGCATGGGACGTACTTGGGCGTTCCAACATGACAGCGATCCAAAACACAAGACCAAGTCCACCTGTCATTGGCTACAGCAGAACAAAGTGAAGGTTCTGGAGTGGCCATCTCAGTTGGACAATAAATGGCTTCACCCAACCAATAACCATGAATGGAGAAAAAGTTTTTTTGTTTTCATTCATATTCTCTGAAACAAGGCCATAAAAGGAAAAATTCTGCTGGGGTATGTAAACTTTTCATCACAACTGTATGTGCAGACGGACAGGAGTCGCTGCGGGTTCGACGCTGCGAGTTATGCAGTGTCAAACCAGCAGCGTCCAAATGTTACAGCATAGTGGATGGGATTTCTAGAAATCCCATGTCCACTCTGCGTATCAGGGCACCTGTGGCTCACCCGCGGAAACTGACATGTGGCACGTCTTTGAGACCCGCAGCATGTCAATTTCTCTTGCGGGTCCGCATGTGGACTTTCCCCATAGACTAACCTCTATGAGGAAAGTCGACATGTGAAAAGAAAAAAATGGCGCCACTCATTTGCATAATGAGCGTAAGCCATGTGGCTATTCCGCAGTGTCGGGGCCGCAGGAGGCTCCTGACTGTCTGCACATACCCTTAGATGTAACATATTAGTAAAGCACACTCCAGTGTTTTTTTTTATTTCAGTGTAGGAGTTGTGCCACTAATCTAAGTTCCCTAACCCCAGTATTATACTCACCAGCTGCAGTCTTCAGCTCTTCCCAGTGCCGCTTCGGTTCCGTGCTGCCATATTGTGATAGCAACTTCTCACTGACCGAAAGTCAGAGGTAACGGTCACAAGCTCTCAGCGTAAGTCCTCGTTCACCAGAAAACACTGGAGCGATCCGGTTGGTCAAAAACTGCTGGAGGTAGGGCAGACCGGAGCGGTGCTGATAACAGAAAAAGATGGCGCCTGGAAGTATGAGACTAGGGGCAGGGAACTTACATTAGTAACACCACTCCAATACTGTAATAAAAAGTGGTGCCTGGAGTGGTGTCTTAAAAAGGATGTCTCATTCATGCATCTAAAATTGCCTCACAATTAGTCCCATGGCTCCATAGTATGCAGCTATAGGAAGCCCATTCACCAACGTATGGTACCTCAGTACTGCACTGTATCATTGGGATACTCCCCTTAGAAGACTTCTGTATGTTTACATATGAAATTGAAGACACATGGAGGTACAGCATTGCTCTATAGACTTCTATGGCTTTCATATCACTGGGCCATACAACGTAAAGTTTGTATGAAGCTATAATACGGTAGTGTAATATGAGACCTTACAAAGTGGCTGCTTAACCGATTCAACTGATGACTATAGGTCTAGCTTCTCTAGCATCAAGCAATCAACTGCAGGAGAAATTTATCTTGAATAAATGGGCAACCATGTAATAGGCGGGCATGTTTAGTTCATCAGAGATGAACCCTCTTTGCTAGGCATATGACGCCGACAATGCATTTAATTTCACAAGTGTACATTTATAGGCACATAGGTAAATCTAGTAGATACCTACTAGTTACATGTATAAAAAAAGCTTCAAACACATTATACTAGCTGGATTATTTCCTAACGACCCTGTATGCTAATGCCACTCTATATTTATATGTCAGTTTTAAAACCGGCCCAAAACATATTACTGCAGTCAAGTCTATGTGACTGCAGATAGTCAAATCTTGACAGTGTGCAATGTGCGCAGTGTCAAGATTCCCCTCTATTTACAGAATGAGTGAGCGGTCACGTGAGAGAAGCAGATGCAAATCTAGTCAGCATGTGACTGCAGCTATACAAATGGCATACTTGCAGCCATGTAACTGCTCACTGACACTAGAAATAGAAGGGAAACCTAACAGTGTGCACAAAATTTTCATTAGGACAGAAAACACCTTTAGGCTATGTGCACACGATCAGGATTTGAAGCAGAAATTTCCTGTGCGTTTCCGCATTTCCTTGGCAGGAATAACGCATGCATAAATTCTGCGTTTTTTTTACGCGTTTTTTGAAGCATTTTTGTACATCAATGAATGCTTTTAGAAGCTAAATAAAGTTATTTGGTGGGACATTGATTAAACCTTTGGATTACCTTCAGAACTGGGGTGAGTATATTGGTAAATTTAAATGATTAAAGAATGTGTCTGTTGTATTTCAAATAAAGTGTTTGCTCTGTGTCTGTGTGTTTATTTAACTCTTTACTTTATTGTAATTAGGTTTGGTCATGAAAAGGTCTGATTGACACCTTGACATCACCAAACAAAAGAGCTAGGTGTCCCCTAGTCCCATTCACCCAAAACCTCATTAGCATTTCTATTCACGTAATTTATGCGGCTGCTGTGAGCTGCTATTTTTAGCCTAGGAAGGTGCCATTTGCAAACATGGTCCCTGGCAATAATTAACAGCTCACAGCTGGTTCGTTAGCAGCTACGTCCCCCTGATCAGCACTCAGCAGCGCTTTGGACACAGCATATTTTTGTTGCATCCAAAACGCGGTGTTCTAATGCCACACTTTTGATGTCGGTACATGTGAATCCACCGCATATAATGACACTTCAATCAGTCAAAATCTGCAGTGGAGACTAGCGTGTCCGCTACAGAATGTAACATACCTGGCGGCGTCCTTGCATAGTGGTCCATTTCCCACTGTGCAGGAGCGCGCACTTGATCTCCTGTCCGGAATGTCTCTCTGGCTTCCCTCCATGCTGTCTGTTTGTGTCTGTCTCTGCTGCTTAGGGGCGGCGCCCGATCACTTCCTGCTTTTTGTACCTGCTGTGGGTCACACCCCTTGTGCGTCCTCAGCCTATTGCTGTCTGACACTTGGTATATAGCTCAGCAGCTCCCTTCTATCCCGGCCTGAGCAAAGTGTTTTCCTTCAGTGTGTGCTTGCACTCTGAAGGTGCCAGGTCCCGTCTTTGTTTCCTTGTCTGCCTTTCCTGGAGGCTGTATTTCCAGGCCTGTCTGAACTTAGTCCTGTATTCCCCTGTGTGGGTCAACAGCCGTGTCCGGGGTCTGTCCTGGAGTAGCACCTGGTCCCTCTGCTCGGTTCCTCCTTGGTGCACTGGCGTCGTATGCCGTCGTGCGACCCTGGTCGGATCGGGTGAATACTTAGTCACGCCCCTCCAGGCATTCACTCTCCGGCACGGTCCAGTGGAATCACTACCAATCACACGCACACGCCGCTTAGCCCGGGCGTGTGCATAACAGCATGCTCAGGCCATGGTTCCCGTTGAGCCCCACGGCCTTCGCCCTCTGAGAAGTTTTCCAGCGAATATATGCATTAAAATAAATAAATACATTTTTTTTTCTCTTAGCTGAGTTCCAGGCGGGTTACGCACCCGTCCAGATGGATCTATCAGCTCTCGTTCCTGCGGATCCGCCACGTTACTATGGGGATCCAAGACAGTGTCGTGCATTTGTGGAGCAATGCATGCTACACTTTAAGGCCTACCCTCTCTACTTTCCTTCCGATTGGGCTAAAGTGGCCTTTATGATGTCTTACCTGGCGGGTGATGCCTTGGAATGGATCAACCCCCTATATGAAACACAGGATCCGATCCTCCGGGACCTAATGGCCTTCCTGGTGGCCTTTCTAATGGTCTTCGATGATCCTAACCCGGAGGCTCCTGCTGAAGCTTCACCTCCCAATATCCCGGAGCAGCCCCGATGGGTAATGTGTGTGGGTAGCGCAATAGTCCTCCAGCCCAATGAGACTACTGCCCACCCAGAATCCTCACAGGGTGACTACGCTTTCCGGAATACTTCTCTCAACCTCAAGAGGCAGTCCAGACGTGCTAGACGTAGAGGCAAGCCGTCACGCCAGGGTCTGTCCTCCCTGAGACCTCCTGACCCCAACCTTGAAGTCCCTACTGAAGCTTCATCTCCCTGTATCCCGGAGAAACCCCAATGGGTAATGTGCGTGGGTAGTGCACCAGTTCTCCTGCCCGAAGAGACTTCTGCCCATCCAGACTCCACACAGGAGAACTTCCTGCACCCGGCATCAGATGCTTCTCTCTCTTTAACCGGTGTGCATGTCCAAGGATGCTCCAAAGCTGTGGTTACCTCTGAGTCTGTGCACCTCTACTACCTGGCGGAGGATCCCCTGTTGCCTCCTGAATCCTCCGGGATACCACTCGATGACAAATGGAGAGAGACTTCTCTACACCCGGTACTCAATACTTTGTCCGCTTCGTCCTGTGAGCCTGACTATGGGTACCCCAAAGTGGTAGTTACCTCCGAGTCTCTACACCCCTCCGACCAGGCGGAGGATCTCCAGTTGTCTCCTGAACCCTTCGGGGTGCTACCTGGTAACGAAAGGACAGAGACTCTCCTATACTCTGTACCTGATACCTCGCTCGCTTCGTCCAGTGAGTCCAACCTAGTGTACTCCGAAGCAGAAGTTACTCCCGAGTCTCTACACCCCTCCGACCAGGCGGAGGACCTCCAGTTGTGTTCAGAACCCTTCGGGGTGCCACCTGGTGGTGAATGGACAGAGACTTTCCTATACTCGGTACCCGATACCTCGCCTGCTTCCTCCAGTGAGTCCAACCTAGTGTACTCCGAAGCAGAGGTTACTCCCGAGTCTCTACACCCCTCCGACCAGGCGGAGGACCTCCAGTTGTGTTCAGAACCCTTCGGGGTGCCACCTGGTGGTGAATGGACAGAGACTTTCCTATACTCGGTACCCGATACCTCGCCTGCTTCCTCCAGTGAGTCCAACCTAGTGTACTCCGAAGCAGAGGTTACTCCCGAGTCTCTACACCCCTCCGACCAGGCGGAGGACCTCCAGTTGTGTTCAGAACCCTTCGGGGTGCCACCTGGTGGTGAATGGACAGAGACTTTCCTATACTCGGTACCCGATACCTCGCCTGCTTCCTCCAGTGAGTCCGACCTAGTGTACTCTGAAGCAGTTGTTTTCTCTGAGCCTCTGCACTCTTCTGACCCGGCGGAGGACCTCCAGTTGTTTCCTGAATCCTCCGGGGTACCACCAGATAACAAAGAGACAGTGACTTTTCCTCATTATGTACCTGATAACCCGTCTATTTTTTCCTGTGAGCTTGACAAGATGTACCTCGAAGCAGAGATTACCCTCAAGTCTCTGTCCCCCTCCAACCCAGTGAACGACTGGTCCTCGAATTCCCTGCGGAAGATTCTGGCAGGTCTGAAGAAGAGGGGGCGTAAGGGGGGAGGTACTGTAACATACCTGGCGGCGTCCTTGCATAGTGGTCCATTTCCCACTGTGCAGGAGCGCGCACTTGATCTCCTGTCCGGAATGTCTCTCTGGCTTCCCTCCATGCTGTCTGTTTGTGTCTGTCTCTGCTGCTTAGGGGCGGCGCCCGATCACTTCCTGCTTTTTGTACCTGCTGTGGGTCACACCCCTTGTGCGTCCTCAGCCTATTGCTGTCTGACACTTGGTATATAGCTCAGCAGCTCCCTTCTATCCCTGCCTGAGCAAAGTGTTTACTTCAGTGTGTGCTTGCACTCTGAAGGTGCCAGGTCCCGTCTCTTGTCTCCTGCTTTTTGTATCAGTTCCCGTGTCTGAACTGAGTCCTGTATGTCTCCTGCTTTTGTATCAGTTCCCGTGTCTGAACTGAGTCCTGTATGTCTCCTGCTTTGCGGTATCAGCTCCCGTGTCTGAACTGAGTCCTTTCTGTGTTCTCTTGTCTGTCCTGTCTGAACACGCTCCTAGCCTGTTCCTCCTGCCTTCTAGGGGCCGATTACCTAGACCCGTTCCTGTATCTTGTCTGACCTGTCTGTACTCGCTCCTAGCCTGTTCCTCTCGCCTTCTAGTGGCCGATTTCCTAGACCCGCTCCTGTGTCTGGTCTGTCCTGTCTGAACACGCTCCTTGCCTGTTCGTTCCGCCTTTTAGTGGCCGATTTCCTAGACCCGCTCCTGTGTCTGGTCTGTCCTGTCTGAACACGCTCCTTGCCTGTTCGTTCCGCCTTCTAGTGGCCGATTTCCTAGACCCGCTCCTGTGTCTGGTCTGTCCTGTCTGAACACGCTCCTTGCCTGTTCGTTCCGCCTCTCTGGGGGCCGTATTCCCAGACCCGCTCCTGTATCCCTCTGCAGTGTCGGTCTCCTCCGTACACTCAGTTCCAGTCTGAACTCTCTCCTGTCCTTTACCTGTTTTGCCTCTATGTCCGTTCCCTTCCTTTTTCTGCAGAGTCTGAACTCGTACCTAACTCCTGCTTGTTGTCTCTGCAAGTACTGTGTGAGTATCTGGCTCTGTCTTTCCCTTCCTGTCTGTTCCGTGTGAACAGAGCCCTGTCCTCCCTGCTCAGCCTTGTCTGCACTCTAGCTGTGCTTGCCTGTAACCCTCTGCCTGTATTGTTCCCGAGTCCCGGTGTGTACTGGGTCCTATCCCGCCTGTGTTCCTACCTGCTAGTGCCTCCCTGTCTGCACTCTAGCTGTGCTTGTCTTTACCCCCCTGCCTGCATACCCGCCTGCCTGCATACCAGTCGTGCCTGCCTATACCCACCAGTCTGTGTGCCAGCCTACCAGCCTGTTCCTGTATTCCCCTGTGTGGGTCAACAGCCGTGTCCGGGGTCTGTCCTGGAGTAGCACCTGGTCCCTCTGCTCGGTTCCTCCTTGGTGCACTGGCGTCGTATGCCGTCGTGCGACCCTGGTCGGATCGGGTGAATACCTAGTCACGCCCCTCCAGGCATTCACTCTCCGGCACGGTCCAGTGGAATCACTACCAATCACACGCACACGCCGCTTAGCCCGGGCGTGTGCATAACACAGAAATTGACATCCTGCGGGTGAGTTTGGGTACGTGGCCACGATCAGGAGCCGCTGCGGATTTGAAGCAGCGTGCTTATACAGCGTTAAACCCGCAGCGTCCATATGTTACAGCATAGTGGATGGGATATCTTGAAATCCCATGTCCACTATGCGTGCATCTGAGGCTACGGATCACCTGTGGACACTGACATGCGGTGCATCTTTGAGGACCGCAGCATGTCAAATTGTCTTGCGGAGTCGTTAGTCTCCGCAACAGAAATTTGACCACTAGAATGTATTGAATGCGGTAAATACGCGTGGATCAGTGAACACATGCGGAGTTACCAGAGTTCAATAGAATGCAAAGTTTTGGACGCAGCAAAAATACACAGAGCCTAAAATTTTTCTAAAAATGGCATGGGCTCCCGCGTCATTTTTATAACCAGGGAAAGCCGACCACTGGAGGCTGATATTAGTAACCGGGGAAGGGTCCATTAGCCAACAATGTTCCCTGGCTATTAATATCAGCCCACAGCTGTTTGTTTCGCCTTTACTGGCTAGATTACAGGGGGACCCCAGAAAAAAGTTGGGCGTTACTTGTGGTGCTGGACCGGGCACAATTACCTTCCTGATGGGTAAGTCTGATAAAAAACGTTATGGCTCTTGGAATGAGGGGAGGAAAAAACGAAAGTGAAAAAAATGGAAAAATCGCAAAGTCATGAAGGGGGTTAAATGCGTTTGATTGAGCCTTATATATGTCACAGTCACCTTGCATGACAATCATGAATAATGGAAATGCATGGCCTTTACAGAGCATCTACACAATGCACGTGGGAAGAAAAATAAAAGAAAGCAAGAGGCCCAGCTGTTCTCCCCTACAGCAAACATCCAAGTCTCCCTAAGCAGAAATCAATATCATAACGTCAGGAAACGTTCTACACGCACAGGCCGAGAACAAGGCTTTGTCACTGCAAGTATATTTACAGCTCATGGCATGGCCTGTTGCCAAGGCAGTTAACGCAAAGATCTGCCAGCAGTGACAATGGTTCTGTGGCATGAACAATCAAATACAATCTCATCTAAATTCAGAAGAGTCAAGAATAGCTGGAAACTTAACAGCTCAGCAAATTCTAGGGATCATCCATTCAGCTCAGATATTTGGAGGCACAAGCAGAAGCGACAATACAAAATATCTCAGCTGCAGTGTGCATCAATGTAAAAATTTTACATTAAATATTGAAACAAAATGAAAGCTCAAATACATCTCCTCTCCTCTGTAGCATCCTCTCCTGTTTGGCTTGTTTAGCTTGGAGAGTTTCTTTAATTACGGAACTGTGAAAAAGGTTTAGGCAGGTGTGGAAAATATGCTGCAAAGTAAGAAAACTTTCAAAAATAAAAGTGTTAATAGTTTAATTTAAGCAATTAACATAATGCAGAGCGAGTAAACAAGGGAGAAATCTAAGTCAAATCAATTTGGTGTAACCTCTTGTAAGGTGGCAGTGTTCACACCGTGTAGTAACTGAGGCAGTGACCCAAGCAAGTCCAACATAAACAGCTTTTATTTCAGCAACTCACGGGTTAACAGAAAGTCCTCCGGTTCGCAGCCGGGTTAACAGAAAGTCCATACACAATGGTTGCCGTGGGCAACGGCCGCGCCGGGCCGCTCAGAGCCTGACGGGTGCAGAGCCTTCCCACGCGTGGGTTCAGCCACACTCAATCCTGCCGAGTTTTCCTGCTCTGCTCCTAGCAGGTCCCAACACTGAACACCACTAATCCTTAGTGCAGGGTTTTTAAAGGACCTGTGGCAAGAGCCACTGGAAAACCCAGGTTGGAGGGAGGAGACACCCCACTGCCTTCCTGTAGCCTCCTTCAAGAAATGAAGGCCCTGCCGGGTTTTACTTAATCTGCCTTAGCCAGAAAGCCTGACCAGGTCAATGCTCACCTTCATTCCTGCATTGCAGCCGCAGGTGAGTTTGTGACTGCAATGCACTCCTATGGATTTAATAGGTCTCTGTACACATTCTGGGGATATATAACGTCCCTCGTATACGATCCCGGTCACTGCCTCACACTCTGTCTTCAGAACAGCATTAATTCTCCTGGGTACAGTTGCACACAGTTTTTGAAGGAATTCGGCAGGAAGGTTGTTCCAAATATCTTGGAAACCCCACTACAGATCTTCTCTGGATGTAGACTTATGCAATTCCTTCTGTTTCTCACAGAGACTAGATGATGTTGTGATCAGGCCTGTGTGGAGGCCATATCGTTAATTCCAGGACTTCCTATTCTTCTCTATTCTAAGGATAGTTCTTAATGACATTGACTGTATGCTTGGGGTCGTTGTCCTGCTGCAAAATAAATTTGGACCAATCAGATGCTGGTATTGCATCATGGATAAGTAACTGCCTGTATATCTCGGCATTGAGGATACCACAAAATGGCCAATGTTAAGGACCATAAACACAGTGATTGGCCAAGGAAACTTAGTGCAGCAGATGAA
The DNA here is from genome assembly GCF_046119375.1 of Phyllobates terribilis. NCBI lineage: Eukaryota > Metazoa > Chordata > Amphibia > Anura > Dendrobatidae > Phyllobates > Phyllobates terribilis. The sequence goes on along the minus strand of NW_027362761.1, from coordinate 814,878,867 downwards.
AGACACAACATGGTTAACTTTGCTGCTTAATTTGAAGATGTCCAGCAATGCAATCAAAAACTGACTGCAACCAATGGAACCAGACTACAGCCATCTCCTGTTCGGAGAAGTTGGACCAGAACTGGTCTTCATTGAAGAATTGAGGTTAAAAACAAAACCTTGGACATGGAAACAAAGCCAAGTGACTTAACCATGCAGGAAAACATAGGAACTGGAGTTCAGAACCAAGGCAGCAGGTGCTCTGAACTGATGAGTTAAAATGTAAAATATGTGGTTGTAAGAGATGGCAGTTTGTTCACTGAAGAGCTGGAGAGCCATACAATAATAAGTGTCTGCTGGCAACAGTGAAGCATGGTTGAGGTTCCTTGCACATTTGGGGCTGCATTTCAGCAAATGGAGTTGTGCATTTGTTCAAGATTAATGGTTTCTTCAATGCTAAGAAACACAAGTAGATACTAATCCATCAGGGAGGCGTTTTGATTGGCTCCAAATTTATTCTGCAGCATGACCATGACCCCAAGCATACAGCCAATATAATTAAGAACTATCTTCAGCGTAAAAGAGAACAAGGAGTCCTGGAAATGATTATATGGCCCCCAAAGAGCCCTGATCTCAACATCATGAAGAGACAGAAAGATTTACACAAGCCTACATCCACAGAAGATCTGTGATTAGTTCTCCAATGTGTTTGGAACAACCTTCTCTGCAGGGTTCCTTGAAAAACTGTGTGCAATTGTACATGGGAGAATTGATGTGGTTTTGAAGGCAAAGGGAGGTCACACAAAATATTGACTTGATTTAGATTTCTATTTTGTTCATTTAGTTTATTTTTATCAATTAAGAAACTACAATTAACATTCCTATTTTTAATACATTCTTATTCTGCCTCATTTTTTTCCACACCTGTCTAAAATTTTCGCACAGTATTGTATACTGACCTATTTTTATGGCACTATCTCAATTTATGTATTATACTTGTAATATATACAGGTGCATCTTACAAAATTAAAATATCATCAAAAAGTTAATTTATTTCAGTTCTTCAACACAAAAAGTGAAACTCATATTATATGGAGTCATTACAAACAGAGTGATCTATTTCAAGTGTTTATTTCTGTTAATGTTGATGATTATGGCTTACAGCCAATTAAAACACAAAAGTCATTATCTCAGTAAATTAGAATAATTAACAAAAAACATCTGCAAAGGCTTCCAAAGAGTTTAAAAAGGTCCATTAGTCTGTTTCAGTAGGCTCCACAATCATGGGGAAGACTGCTGACTTGACAGATGTCCAGAAGGTAGTCATTGACACACTCCACAAGGTCCCAGAGTTCTAATTTTCATTTGGAAATCAAAGTCCCAGAGTCTGGAGGAAGAGTGGAGAGGCCACAATCCAAGCTGCTTGAGGTCTAGTGTGAAGATTCCACAATCAGTGATGGTTTGGGGAGCCATGTCATCTGCTGGTGTAGGTCCACTGTGTTTTATCAAGACCAAAGTCAGCACAGCCGTCTACCAGGAAATTTTAGAGTACTTCATGCTTCCCTCTGCTGACAAACTTTTTGGAGATGGAAATTTCATTCTCCAGCAGGACTTGGCACCTGTCCACACTGCCAAAAGTACCAATACCTGTTTTAAAAACAACGGTATCACTGTGCTTGATTGGCCAGCAAACTCACCTGACCTTAACCCCATAGAGGATCTATAGGGTATTGTCAAGAGGAAGATGAGAGACAACAGACCCAACAATACAGACGAGCTGCAGGCTGCTATCAAAGCAACCTGGGCTTCCATAACACCTCAGCAGTGCCACAGGCTGATCGCCTCCATGCCACGCCACATTGATGCAGTAATTGATGCAAAAGGAGCCCCGACCAAGTATTGAGGGCATTTACTGAACATACATTTCAGTAGGGCAACATTTCAGATTTTAAAAACATTTTTAAATGTTGTTATAAAGTATTCTAATTTACTGAGATAATGATTTTTGTGTTTTTATTGGCTGTAAGCCATAATCATCAACATTAATAGAAATAAACACTTGAAATAGATCACTCTGTTTGTAATGACTCTATATATGAGTTTCACTTTTTGTATTGAAGAACTGAAATAAATTAACTTTTTGATGATATTCTAATTTAGTGAGATGCACTTGTATATTGTGGTAGATTGGCTCACTCGGCTGCTCAGAGAGGTAGACACAGGAACAGTTCTTGTGTTAATCTTCTGCTGATTTATTAGAACACTGCATAAACCAGTGCAAGGTTCAACAAAATAAACATGGCCTTTCTGGCATAACGGTAAAGCAAAAGATAACGTATAGCACAGTCCATATGCCAGCGGGGATCCGCCTGCTTAGGATACTACAGAATTCAGCACAGTTTAACATACAACAATTCTCTGGAACTTTTCTCCTCCAGACACACTGAACACCGAGTGACTGAGAAGGCTGGCTATTTACCTTCTAAACCCCTCCCTGGGGTGGAGATGTGGTGAACAGCCTCCCACCCGCTATTCAGTTTTCACATGAAAATCTAGCCCTTAAAAATGGCCGACTAACCCCTCTAATCCCCTAAGGTGCTGGAGCATTTTCCCTAGGTTCATATGACTGAAGCCTCAGTGATACATATCTCTCCTCCAGTACTTTACCAGTGACTTTGTCATTATATACTGTATATGTATATATATATATATATATATGGAGAAAGAGACACAAGGTAATATATATTTGCACCATAGTGCTAATCCGTGGCAAACACATGTGGCTATAACCAGGACCTGTACTATTTATTACTTATCAGCACTATATCTTAACATTTATCCCTACTACTCAGCACTGTGCATTTGGGATACATCTGCTTTTTATTTATTTTTTTGCCTAGGTCATTTGGATGTAATAATGATATTATTCATAAGTTCCTTTGGAAAGCGATAATTGAAATGTAATGTTGATTTATTGCCCTTTAATATAGGGTGCTATGTTATACTTCTTTTATTTTTAATGTTATCACCCACTTTTAATCGTATATGTACCTTTTATGTATTGATTAAATAAAAATCATTATCTTTACATATGTGTGGTCATACTTGTAGTTTGTGTGATATATGCGGATGATGACCACCGTTCTGTGATAATTATCATTTCTCTGGCATTCTGCCATTTTTGCAGGTTATACAGAGATTATACATTATAACCAATGCTCCAGAAATTTTAGAATAATTCTAGACTCCATGGCTTAGCTATTGGGCTTTAGCAGCAACTCTAACCATATCTTGCCACAAATATAAGTTCGCACAAAAATAAAATTAAAAATATTTGTCTTTTTTTAGATTAAAGCAGTTATCAGAGCAATAATTGAATTTCCTATTGAGGTGAACTTGAGTTGGGCTGCAATACCCTAGAGCGGCCATTACACAATGGGGTGTTCTGTTTCACTACACTGTACTTCCTTTGACTATCCCAGAAGAAAGAAAGTTTTAGTTTAAAAAAAAAATCTCTGCCATTGTTGGTACTTAGCTGTGTTTTTTCAATGTGGTATTTGGACAGAAATCTTCGACAAAGCCAAAATGTGTGAATGTGACCTTGCTACTAACTTGTTAAAAGGGAGGCCGAAACCATTTCTTTCAGCATGTCAAAACGATCAGTTTTGACAAGAGCATGTTGGGATCGCTAAACCCCAGCTGCATACCGACACGCTCACAGTTTAGAGGCTACAACTCAAGGCTCAGGTTCCCTTTAAACTTATGTTTAGCAAATACAGTAAGTACATTCATGTTTATGTTTCACTATCTCACATTATGTACACTCCTCAACATTGAAATTGTGACAACAAGAAGGAAAGTTGTGCAATTATGGAAATCATAGGGTCGATAGACATGTTAATGATGTGAAAATGATGAAAAAATGAAAACTACATTTTCAGAGCATTTTAATTTGTTCAGTGTCTTATAGGGCACCACATGGAGAAATACATACACTTACTTCTTCCCCTTGGCTGCTATCAATTAGATCATTAGTGGTTGTCTGATGAATGTTGTCATGCTGAAATCCCCTAGGCACTCAAATCATAAAGATCTGCTGCTGGCAGCTCCTTTTGCTATTGTCAAGCAATTACATCCCAGATGTGCTCAATGGGAGACAAGTCCAGAGATCCTGCAGGCCATCGTAGCACGTTTAGGTCACAAAGGCTGCTCACAGTACGAGCCAAATGTGGCTTGGTGTTAAAAAACGGCTCTTGAAACACTTTGGAGAAATGGCCATACCACTGCTTACTACACCATATCAATGTAATGCCGAGCTATTATTTTACCTGCTATGAAGACTAGAGGAGTCTGGCTACTGTAAAATTATACATCCACTCGATAATCGTAGGAGCAAGACAAGTGTGATGTTCCCTAGTGAAGGGAATTGCTCACCTGCTTTCGCCAAATTTGAATGGCGTGTGGTGATCCATTTTTTATTACAAGTGAAATTAATTGTCACATACCAAGCCTGAAAACATTTGCAAGACATGAGGCTATGAGCTAGACGTCGAACTACAGATGTTCTATTGACCTTGGTCCACCACTCTCGAAGACCATTGTGGTGCAGAGCAAGATGGCAACGCAGGTTGGATAGGAAGTCTATCCTATTCAGCGATGACTTGACACAATGATAGCTGGAAATTGGTTTGGAGACCACACAGGCAACGCCATGAAGAGGCAGTCATGAGGTATCATAAAAGTGTCACAAGAGATATTTGTCAACACAACAAGTCCATGTCACATGTTGCTTGTGCTACTGTGAGCAGCATGCGTGGTCTAAATGGGACGTCATTGGTTGGCAATTACAAAGTGAGCTGCCAGCAGCGGATCTTGATGATTTGCGTGCCCAAGTGCATTAAGTGTGGCAGAACATTCCTCAGACAACCATTAATAACCTCATTGATAGCATGCCAAGGCATGTAAGTGTGTGTACATCTGCATGTGGTGCTCAGACCTGATAATGAATACATTTTTTCTATCATTTTTCTATCATTACCATGTCTATCGATTCACATAATACCAAGACTTTTTCTTTGTTGTGTTGTAATTTCAATGTTGAGGAGTCTATGTACATGTAATTAAATTAAGCTGCCTAACTTTGTAAATACAGTACAGACCAAAAGTTTGGGCACACCTTCTCATTTAAAGATTTATCTGTATTTTCATGACTATGAAAATTGTACATTCACACTGAAGGCATCAAAACTATGAATTAACACATGTGGAATTATATACTTAACAAAAAAGTGTGAAACAACTGAAAATATGTCTTATATTCTAGGTTCTTCAAAGTAGCCACCTTTTGCTTTGATGACTGCTTTGCACACTCTTGGCATTCTCTTGATGAGCTTCAAGAGGTAGTCACCGGAAATGGTCTTCCAACAATCTTGAAGGCGTTCCCAGAGATGCTTAGCACTTCTTGGCCCTTTTGGCTTCACTCTGCGGTCCAGCTCACCCCAAACCATCTCGATTGGGTTCAGGTCTGGTGACTGTGGAGGCCAGGTCATCTGGCATAGCACCTCATCACTCTCCTTCTTGGTCAAATAGCCCTTACACAGCCTGGAGGTGTGTTTGGGGTCATTGTCCTGTTGAAAAATAAATGATGGTCCAACTAAACGCAAACCGGATGGAATAGCATGCCACTGCAAGATGCTGTGGTAGCCATGCTGGTTCAGTATGCCTTCAATTTTGAATAAATCCCCAACAGTGTCACCAGCAAAGCACCTCCACACCATCACACCTCCTCCTCCATGTTTCACAGTGGGAACCAGGCATGTAGAGTCCATCCGTTCACCTTTTCTGCGTCGCACAAAGGCACGGTGGTTGGAACCAAAGATTTGGACTCATCAGACCAAAACACAGATTTCCACTGGTCTAATGTCCATTCCTTGTGTTCTTTAGCCCAAACAAGTCTCTTCTGCTTGTTGCCTGTTCTTAGCAGTGGTTTCCGAGCAGCTATTTTACCATGAAGGCCTGCTGCACAAAGTCTCCTCTTAACAGTTGTTGAAGAGATGTGTCTGCTGCTAGAACTCTGTGTGGCATTGACCTGGTCTCTAATCTGAGCTGCTGTTAACCTGCGATTTCTGAGGCTGGTGACTCAGATAAACTTATCTTCAGAAGCAGAGGTGACTCTTGATCTTCTTTTCCTGGGGTGGTCCTCATGTGAGCCAGATTCTTTGTAGCGCTTGATGGTTTTTGCAACTGCACTTGGGGACACATTCAAAGTTTGCCCAATTTTTCGGACTGACTGACCTTCATTTCTTAAAGTAATGATGGCCACTCATTTTTCTTTACTTAGAATTTGTATTATGGCAAGAAAAAAGCAGCTAACAGTCTATTCAGTAGGACTATCAGCTGTGTATCCACCAGACTTCTGCACAACACAACTGATGGTCCCAACCCCATTTATAAGGCAAGAAATCCCACTTATTAAACCTGACAGGGCACACCTGTGAAGTGAAAACCATTTCCGGTGACTACCTCTTGAAGCTCATCAAGAGAATTCCAAGAGTGTGCAAAGCAGTCATCAAAGCAAAAGGTGGCTACTTTGAAGAACCTAGAATATAAGACATATTTTCAGTTGTTCACACTTTTTTGTTAATTATATAATTCCACATGTGTTAATTCATAGTTTTGACGCCTTCAGTGTGAATGTACAATTTTCAAAGTCATGAAAATACAGAAAAATCTTTAAATGAGAATGTGTGTCCAAACTTTTGGTCTGTACTGTATATAGTATTCCATAGCTTGCACAGGCCTTAAGTTTCATTGTGTGTGATTTAGAGACCATCCTTATTGTTGTATTAATACATCTACACAAAATTGGGTAAATCTGGATTGGATCAGTCTGGATTCTGAGAAGTACAGCAATGCATACTAATACTAAACGAAAAGAAAAAAAATATCCCAGAATGCAGTGCAACAAAGACCACTGTGTTGCATTACATATCAGTTTTGGTAAGTAGGACTGTGTTTGTCAAAATATTGGTATTTATTACCTCAATAGTCATGCATTCTGCAAAAATATTCTCATCAGAAAACATTAATAATTCAAGTCATATTTGTAAACCGCAGAAAATACCATCGCCTCCCCATTCTTAACTGTTCTGTGAACGTGAGATATGTAGATGTCAAGGTATAGCTGATGCACAGCTTTACACCAGCAAACATAAATTATCCTAAAACAAAACCCATTGTAAGTACCAGTTCACATAAATAAACGTACTTGTGTGAATACCAAAACTGCCCTCAGGAATAATACTTGATTGAGACACAATATAGACAGACGCTATGTGATGGAAATGCTGCAGGTAACGTAGCAAATATACATATACACACATACATACACGCAGGCCCGGACTGATCCGTATTAGAACAAGTGGACCCCTATGCAGGAGTGGGACCCCACACGAGCAGTGTAGTATTTACAGATAAAGGCAACATCTCATCATTCATTTAAAGGGGTTGTCCAGGACTATTTCCTTTTTACTATTGCCATAAAAAGTAACAGGCAGGTAGTTAGTAACTACATACCTGTTCTGCGCGCCCCCAGCTCAGCGCAGTCACTGACTACTCCTACAGTCCATTCCGCTGCTTCACATCAACAGAGCACCTGTTCCTCTTCCAGGCTGCTCTGTTGATGGGGCGTGACTACTATCATGCTGATTGACAGCCGGCTCTCCACAGTTAGGCAACAGGGAGCCGGCTGTCAATCAGCATGTCCAAGCGCCATTTAATACAGACTGGAAATCTATCCATTCATCGCTGATATATACAGGTGCATCTCACTAAATTAGAATGTTATAAAAAAGTTACTTTATTTCAGTTCTTCAATACAAAAAGTGAAACCTATATATTATATAGAGTCATTACAAACAGAGTGATCTATTTCAAGTGTTTATTTCTGTTAATGTTGATGATTATGGCTTACAGCAAATGAAAAGACAAAAATCATTATCTCAGTAAATTAGAATACTTTATAACAACAGCTTGAAAAATGTTTTTAAAATCCGAAATGTTGGCCTCCTGAAATGTATGTTCAGTAAATGCACTCAATACTTGGTCGGGGCTCCTTTTGCATCAATTACCGCATCAATGTGGCGTGGCATGGAGGCGATCAGCCTGTGGCACTGCTCAGGTGTTATGGAAGCCCAGGTTGCTTTGATAGCAGCCTTCAGCTCGTCTGCATTGTTGGGTCTGGTGTCTCTCATCTTCCTCTTGACAATACCCCATAGATTCTCTATAATAGATTCTCTATGGGGTTAAGGTCAGGCGAGTTTGCTGCCAATCAAGCACAGTGATACTGTTGTTTGTAAACCAGGTATTGGTACTTTTGGCAGTGTGGACAGGTGCCAAGTCCTGCCGGAGAATGAAATTTCCATCTCCAAAAAGCTTGTCGGCAGAGGGAAGCATGAAGTACTCTAAAATTTCCTGGTAGACGGCTGTGCTGACTTTGGTCTTGATAAAACACAGTGGACCTACACCAGCAGATGACATGGCTCCCCAAACCATCACTGATTGTGGAAACTTCACACTAGACCTCAAGCAGCTTGGATTGTGGCCTCTCCACTCTTCCTCCAGACTCTGGGACCTTGATTTCCAAATGAAAATTGGAACTCTGGGGCCTTGTGGAGTGTGTCAATGACTACCTTCTGGACATCTGTCAAGTCAGCAGTCTTCCCCATGATTGTGGAACCTACTGAAGCAGACTAAGAGACCTTTTTAAACGCTTAGGAAGCCTTTGCAGGTGTGTTTTGTTAATTATTCTAATTTACTGAGATAATGACTTTTGTGTTTTCATTGGCTGTAAGCCATAATCATCAACATTAACAGAAATAAACACTTGAAATAGATCACTTTGTTTGTAATGACTCTATATAATATGAGTTTCACTTTTTGTATTGAAGAACTGAAATAAATTATTCTAATTTAGTGAGATGCACCTGTATTTGTGTAGCATATATGTGCCATTTTTACTTAAGATATAAGTTTTAGAGCCCCATGATGTGCCTGTTAACATCAGATTCATAATTCAGTTTTTTGGGGTGAGCTTATACTAATGAATATGCAGTTTTGCTTTACTCTTCAGCCCATACTCGTATAGAACATTAATGTTACAGAGTATACAGGGTGCCAGCGCTCTTCTGTAACTTGAACATGGAAAAGATGTCACCAAACACATGTCTGAAACTACAAAATATGTGGATAACCTGCAGGATAATATCTTAATAAATGTTTATCTTTAAAGGAAATCTGGCAGCAGGTTTTTGCTATATAATCTGAGGCAAGCATGAGGTAGGGACTGAGACACAGAATTCAATGATGTATCACATGTCAGGCTATGCGCTGTTATTTAACAGTGCAGGTTTTATCACCTGGTGTTTATCACTGCTGTGACTAGCTTGCATGGGCTTGCAAGTCTGGCTCCGCCCCCTCCTGTACGCAGCTCACAGTCTATATCTACTGTTGGAGATCAACTCACTCAGCAGCTAAAAGAGAAAGTCACAGGAACACTTTTCGTTTAAGTTTCCAACTGGTTTAATAAAAACATACTGCATAAACCAGTCCAAAATTAGGTAAAACAAACACCTTCTGGCATAAAGGGAAAAACAAAAAAAGATACAGTACAGTCTGTGTGGCTGCGGGGATCCATCCGCTCAGGGAAATAAAAAAACAAGGTTCAGTTCTCTTTAACACAAGCACATCTCCAGACACACCAAACACTGAATGAGTCTAAAGGCTCCACGTTTACCTTCTGGACCACACCCTGGGGGTGGAGATATGGCGAACAGCCTCCCACCCACTCTTCAGATGTCCACAAAAACCCAGCCCTTAATATGGCTGATTAACCCCTCTCAGCACATAGTGTGCTGGAGCATTTTTCCAGGTTCATATCACTGAGGCTAACATCCTCAGTGACACATATCTTCCCTCCAGTATTTTACCAGTGTCCTTCTCACACTACGTACATAGAGAGCATGGGTGGGTGTACAACTACTGAACCCAGTAAACTAAGTGATACATCGTTGGATTCAGGGTCTGTCTGCCTACATTATGCTGCTCTCAGATGAGGTAGCAAAAACCTGCTGACAGATTCCCTTTAATGTTCTCCACAAGAAGTATTTTACAAGGAAACTTGCTGCAACAATCCAGATTGAGGACCAGTTTTTTCAATATAATAAAAAAGAGAAATATAATAAGTATTAAATTCTTATCTATTTTATAATTTGATAAACTTAAATGCAGTGCAGTACAAAAGGCAACATTCAGATGAGTGTATTTTCGGTCAGCTGTCTATGCGCACGACGGACTGCACACAGACAATGCACTGACAAATGTTAGTCAATGTGCAAGTGCATGTGAGTGATCGTGGCATGAACTACTCTTATCTGTCATACAAATAAAAATAACGCACGTAATGGTACAGAGATCCTGCAGCCATAATGATGTGGACGAGTCCTAGTAGTAGCACACAGACCTAGTCACATCCTCAATTTTCAGAACTGACTGGTCCAATAATTTCAATATTTAACTTTTTAAGATTGATTTTGGACTTTCAGAAATTGAGTAAATTTTGCAATATGGCAGTGAATTTAATATAACATTTCAAGCACTTCATTCATGCCCTTATTCAGGTCTGTCAGTAATGATTGACAAGTCTCTAAATGCTATGAGTACTCTCTCCCTTTCCTTTGGAGATTATATTACACAAGAACAGTGGCAGGAGGGTCCCAATACAAAGAAGTTGTGCAATTTTCCTTATAAGATTTCATATAACGCAAAAGGCCCCCATACACGTCAGATTAACGTTAGCCAATACTGCCGATATTGTTGAGATCGGTTGACAGTCTAATGTGGAGGCCTCCGACTCTACCCCCGTCAGATAATTTTGTGGGAAAGAAGAATCCATCCTGTTCGATTTTCAACGGACGATCCTTTTGTTCTTCCCTGAGATAAACAGCTGCCAGAGGAGTCAGGCGGCGGTTCTCTGTCTCAGAAAACTCAGAAGCTGAGCCGAGTCTTCCTGTATAAAGGAAAGTCAGAAAATATAGGTGTAGGACCATCAATTGCTCAATACCTATCTGATATGTATGAGGGCCTATAAGGTAACCCCATGAATTCCTGATTGGGATGTTGAAAGGTATGTCAAATGCAATGTTCTCATCAGCTTTACCTGGATCCTACAGCACATGGACATGGCAAGGATTGGCCACTATCAAGTACCACTGCATCAGCGTGGACAGGAAAGATAAAGGTGCTCTTCAACTCACTTGTTAAGTTGGTTATCCAACAGTAAAGGGACTCCAATATACACTTTGGGCCCTGGTCACACACTGAAATCAGAGAGTCAGTCACTTACTTAGGTAGTGCAGAGATGTCTAAATTATTGCTGTATCTGACTCCCCCTTATTTAATCTCCCTCCCTTGTCGTCATGTAAGCCCCCACTCTCCCCCCCAATGAAGGGGGCACATTACTATGACATACTATTCAGAGGTTTAGTTTAAAGAGGCTCATCGCTTTAGAAGGGTCCCTTGACAATAATCCAATTACAGTGTATGCCTACGCTAACCCCCAATATTCAGCTATCATCTGTGGGAAAGCCTAAGACTCATGTGCATACACAACAGATCGACCAACAGATTTCTCCTTTTATATCAGACTGTCACTACTTAGTCATGATTCTTCTATAGTTATGTTAAAGGGGTTGCTTCAGGACCCTGATTGCAGAAGAGCGGTGCACTCCTGATGACTGACTGTTTGGGCTGGTGGAATGGCTGAGCCGCTTGCCTGACCTGTGCGCTCTCCGTTGCTGCTTGCAGAGGCAACGTTACCTCTGCAACATTGGAGAAGCGCAGTGACACAGAAGCTGGATCCAGCAGTCCGGCCAGCTTTAAAGCAGTGCTTCCAAGCTGTATAGCAACCAGCTAGCATGAGTCTGCTCCATGCCTAAGAAACTGGCTACCTCTGATAGGCTGCAGAGTTAGCTGGTAACTTTGGTAATGAGTTGTAAACTACAGAATTAGAAATCCCTCTGCCCTTGAGAATTGAGGATATTTGATATGAGGTGTATTGAAAAGTTGCTTGTTTTTACAATTTTACCCATTTATTAGTATTTGTATTTAGTAGTATTATGTCATTCTTAAACTAGAAATAAATCTTATCCATGTAGCTGGTATTGTAATCCACTGCTAATTTTCCACTCGTAACTCATCGCCAAAAATAGACAGCATTTCCACAACATGTACAGTTATATTAATTGCTCAGCTACCCTGCAGTTCCATCTTGTATATTTATGAAATATCTACAGGATATGATAAATTTGTACAGAATATGGAGATCCCAGCAAAGGACCCACATCTATCTGGAGAACAGGGCCTTGTTGCACACTGTTTTCAGTGGAGAGCATTTCAATACGAATGAATGGGAATTCCGACCACCTCTCCACTAGCATCGACGGGCATCAGAGCCTTGCTCTCAAGAGGAAGTAGGACCTGTGGGTGGTGTCTCCATGTACTATACATTTATGGCAGCGCTTGTTCAAATAAATTGGTTGACAGGTTAGGTCCTCCAGAATGCAGTCTGGCCAAGAAATGAGGATCTTGGACATAGGACCCTTTTTCTGATAAACTTAGCATACCCAAATAGTACATGTGAAACTGGGTTCTCTACATTGGATAACCTTTATAAGTAAAAGATGGAGTAGTGGGTCACTGGGCTAGTAGACACCAGCCAAACATTAACCTAGAGCTGGCACTTTTCTGATAGGGGTCAGTGGTCCTTCTCCGTTAATCATGGACACACTGACTAAGAGTTCAGTTGTCCTGTCATTTGCACGTATTGGGATAGCCAACACATTTTCATGATAGGTTTCCATAAAAATCTATTTCTTTAAACCACCACCAAATCTGGACTTTATGATAATGAGAAACCACATCTGCTCTGTTATATGTTACGGTAACAGTAACTGAAAGAAGCACAAGGCCCCGATGTCCTGAAAAGTTTACTAATAGGATCCCTGTGACCATTAATGTATATGACATCTACACAGGAAAATACAAAACCACAATCTATGATGCCCAAACCAACGCACCCCTAGGAAACGCCTGGCACATAGTGTACCGGTGGAGATACCCTGGATTCAATTCCGAGTCCAGACAGACAAAGAACATAAAACAGAGGGGCAGACACTAAAGTATGGGTGACAATGGACAGATCGCTCTGCGACAATAGAGAGAACATGATGGATTGTGCAGGCAGGAGGACAGTGACCACAGCCCTGGGTGACAATGCAGAGGGTGACATGGTGACACTCACAACAAGAAGCTCATCTCCTTGCTAAGCCGGCAGCAGCAGGGACAGCAGCAGAGAGCAGGAGGTGACAGTCCACTCAACAGCAGCTGGAATCCTTCTGCCAGAACTGGGGGTGTGAACCACACACTGCACAACGCCTTTTTTTCCCAACAACTTTATTTAAAAAGGACAAGGATGACAAAACAAGGAAGAACAGGAAATATGGATGCAAACTTACACCGCAATACACAATAACATTCTGACGCCATTTAAAACAAGTTACATGTCATTACATCGGCTGCCTATGAAATTGGCCCCAACGTGTGTGTATCAATTGGTGATAGCGAATGACGATCTCGGTACAGTGCTGCGGAATATGTTGTCGTTATATGAGATAAAATAGGTGCAGCGTTTTAATATTTTTTCGAACTCATCCATAGGGAGGGGTCACACAAACGATTTCTCCACATACGAAAAAAAAAAAAAAAAAAAATCGATTCTTCTGATCAGACTTTGATCAGTGTCATCAGGTTTTCACGTGCGTGGGGAGAAAGATAAAAAGTTTTTCCACCTTGAAAATCGGAGCGTACTCAGATGTCACCCGAGTACGGTCCGATTTTTTTAATGGACCCATAGATTGGCTTTTCTGAATTTGAGCGGAGCCCCTTAGATGAAAATTGGACATGGCTCGGTTTTTTGCCACTTAGTCTGAGGAGAAAAATCAGACATGTGCAGAGCCCCATAGAATATCATAGGTACGAGTGCAATCTGTGAAAACCTAGAATAGTACCGGTATGAGAAAACAGGTGGTGTGCACAAGTCTATAGAGGGACTGTAAATGTGGCACATTCGCGATACTGGGACTTCTGTGAGGCTGCAAGGACCACACTAGCCACATCTCTAGCGAAGTGCCACCATGTAGTGTCCTACACGAGGACCACACTAGCCACATCTCTAGCGAAGTGCTACCATGTAGTGTCCTACACAAGGACCACACTAGCTAGCCACATCTCTAGCGAAGTGCCACCATGTAGTGTCCTACACAAGGACCACACTAGCCACATCTCTAGTGAAGTGCCACCATGTAGTGTCCTACACAAGGACCGCACTAGCCACATCTCTAGCGAAGTGCCACCATGTAGTGTCCTACACAAGGACCACACTAGCCACATCTCTAGCGAAGTGCCACCATGTAGTGTCCTACACGAGGACCACTCTAGCCACATCTCTAGTGAAGTGCCACCATGTAGTGTCCTACACAAGGATCACACTAGCCACATCTCTAGCGAAGTGCCACCATGTAGTGTCCTACACAAGGACCGCACTAGCCACATCTCTAGTGAAGTGCCACCATGTAGTGTCCTACACAAGGACCACATTGATTCCCAGGTACTATACAATACTGGCACCCAACTAGAATTGTAGGAGAGTGATAAGATGCCGACAAAGCAATCAATGCTGTACCAACAACGTACGGCATCAGAAAAGAACGCAAGTCAGTTTCCACAAAGTAACTTAACAGCAATATAATAGAGCACATAAAAATGTATCAATTTAGCAGACAAAATAAGCATGCAATAAAATCTGTAAAAAAGCACACGTATCTGCTCTAGTTCTAGCTGTCAGTGCTACTCAGGGACATACATACCATGTGGTGTAGACTGCACAGATGCACAGGGGTCCGATATGTAAGGGGACCCACTGTCACCTCTAAAGCAGTAAGCAGCTTCAGTCACAGACACAGAAAGGGCTGCATTGTGATGATCTACAGGACTGTAAAAGGCCCATATACTGTTCTTACACAGGGACCTTCTTCGGTTATGTCCGCCCCCCTGGTGCTACTTGTATGTATACGGACGGCTTATCACTGTTAGAAAAAATTTCCAAAATAATTGCCAGCTTTACCAGTTTCATAATTCTTCAAAGATTTTTCTTGACATGGAGGAATATTAGTTTTATAATTTTGCACACACGTTCTTTACTGATTGAATCTGGTCAGTTCAATAACATTGTTTGTATTATATAGGAAAAAAGGACATGGAAAAGATAGACAGCGGACATACTGCTGCACTCGTGACATCACCGCTGCAGTCTGTCAGCAAAGCTGAGGCCAGTGGCAGGGACGGAGGACTGATCTGCAGGATGAGTAAGTCAAATAAGTTTATTATTTAAACCAACCGGAAGTCAATGGGAAGCTGTTCCCAGAAAGCCCCTTGATCATGATCTCAAAATATATTCTAATAAAACAGGAATATAAGGTAACACAATTTTGAAGAGTGCAGCATTTTACCACACCTGCCTAAAACTTTTGCACAGTGATGCATATACCATGAGCAGCTCATGCACCAACCTGGTCACCTACTAAAGTCTATGAACGCTGATGACACACTCAAGATTGAAAATTGCAACACAAAGAAGAAAGTCACGGAATTATGGAAATCACAGGATCTATAGACATGGTAATGATAAAATATTAGAAACAAAATTTTTTAAATATCTCAATTTACTCAGTATTGAGCATGAACAACTTACTCAGAAATACACACACTTACACACCTTGGCAAGAAGTTATTCATCTTTGTCTGAGGAATGTTCTGCCATGCACGCAAATCATCAAAATTCAATGCTGGCAGCTCCCTTTGCAATTGCCGACCAATGATGTCCCAGATGTGCTTGGAGTAGCACTGTAGCCTTGTAGCACTGGGGTCCTGGATTCAAATCCCACCAAGGACAAGGAGTTTGTATGTTCTCCCCGAGTTTGCATAGGTTTCCTCTGGGTTCTCCGGTTTCCTCCCACACTCCAAAGACATACTGATGGGGAACTTAGATTGTGAGCCCCAATGGGGACAGTGATGATAATATCTGTAAAGCGCTGTTGAATATGATGGTGCTATATAAGCAAACATATTTAATAAATAGTAGCATGTTGAAAAATGGGTTTCTGGGACATATCAAGCCTAAGGCGTCAGTGTCTATACAAATTCTCAGAAAGAGTTTGCATGATATTGGCCTATGAGCCAGATATCCAGCTACAGGTGTTCTACTGACATCAAACCACTGCTCTCAAAGGCCATCATGGTGGAGAGCAAGATGGCTTTACAGACTGGAATGGAGATGTATCCTCTTCAGCAATGAGTCCTGCTTTTGTCTAGGACGACATGATAACCCAAGATTGGTCTGAAGACCACATGGGCAAAGCCGTCAAAAGGCCTTCACGAAGGGAATGCCACACTGTTCCTACTCACATATGGTGTGATCTTGCATGAAGTACAGTAATCTGATCCCCTACTCTTCATTCCAGGTTCACTACCAGTTCAGCGTTACATTGATTTGTTCGTGGAATCAGTAGTGCGACCATTTTTCCAAAGTGTCTCAGGAAACGTATTCAACACAACAAAACCAGGCAGCAGGTTTCTTGTGCTATGAGCAGACTGCATGGCCTGAACATGTTATGGCCTGTAGCATCTCCGGAGTTGTCTCCCATCGAGCACATCTGGGACGTAATTAGTTGGCAAAAGGTAACTGCCAGCAGTGAATCTTGACGATTTGTCTGTCCAAGTACATTCAGTTTAGCAGAACATTCATTAAGATGCCAAGGCGTGTAGCTGTGGATTTTTCTCCAATTGTCGCTTGTACTGGATATTGGATAAATTGAGATGTTTTGAAAATTTTGTTCAATTTCCTTTATCAGGAACATGTCTATTGATCCCGTGATTTCCATAATCCCACGACTTTTACTTTTTGTGTTGTAATTTCAATCTTGAAGAGTATATATTGCCATTCCTGCCATTTTCCTTTTTATCTTGTAAAATCCAACAGCGCCTATTGATTCACTGTTACTAAACCCTATTTAAAAAGTGCCCAATCTGCGTGTACCCCAAGGAAGAAGTGTCTTGTACCTTGTAATTAAGCAGATAACTTTCAATCCATTCATGGAACATATTACAGAGATTAATAATGAATCCGGTAGATTACCTACAGCAGTCGGCGGACCCTACTACCGATTAAAAACTGCACATGTAGTAAAGATATGGGGTGGAATAACATGGGGAATTAATAGGGGAAGAGCAATAAAATAAGATTTGTCTGACAGCCATCATGCTGAACGTCATAGATCAAGTAGTGGGGCACAAACCCTGATGTGGATATTCAAGAAAATGTGGGCTTGTCTGCTGTGATCTGACATTTATCACAAATGTTATGGATAGCTGATAATTGTCATTACTGGCACAACTTTAACCCCTTTAACAGTGTATATCGACCAAACACCAGCCCCAAATACAACATACATTTCCCATACTATCTAGTACGGCTCTGTGAGGACTGCAGCCAATCTGCTCTGATGGAAACACCTAAGGCTGCAACCGATCAGTGGCCACTGATTGTTTTGTCACATGACCACTGCGGCCAATGTCACACAAGCACCTGGGGACCTATCACAGTGATCGGAGGAACGTCATCATCAGGGAGATATGTTTGCAGTGTTATTATTATACAGGGTGTAACGGGTCTGGGAGGCGGAACCTCAGAGCTACTATACAAGGGGGCGGTCCTTGTAAGGGAGCGGGTGGCGACCAGGGAAGACGGGCAGGCAGTCACAGCAGGTGACCGGGACAGTCTCTGGGTGAACGGGCAGGAGGTCACGGCAAATGACCGGGGCAGTCTCTGGATGAACGAGCAGGAGGTCACGGCAAGTGACCGGGGCAGTCTCTGGAAGAACGGGCTGGAGGTCACGGCAAGTGACCGGGGCAGTCTCTGGGTAAAGGGTAGGTACGACCTGTGATGGCTGAACCTCCAGGTAGGCTAGCAGGCAGATGGAAGATGTATGCTCCCAGGTGAGCAAGCGAGAGTCTCTGGATGAACGGGTGGTCACAGCATGTGACGGCGAATCTTCCAGGTAGGCAAACAGGCAGGTAGCGGAGGAGCGCTCCCAGGTGAGCGGGCAAGAGTCTCTGGAATAGCAGGTGGTCACAGCACGTGACGGCGGAGCCTCCAGGTAGGCAAGCAGGCAGGTAGCGGAGGAGCGCTCCCAGGTGAGCGGGCAGGAGTCTCTGGAATAGCAGGTGGTCACAGCACATGACGGCGGAGCTTCCAGGTAGGCTAGCAGGCAGGTAGCAGATGTGCGCTCCCAGGTGAGCGGCCAAGCTGGTCCATAGACAGACTGACAGGAGTAGGAAGGCAGACCGTCGGACCTCAGGCTAGCAAGCAGGTAGCAGGAATATCAGGCAGGAAACAGACAGCAAACTGGCAGGACTCTGGCAGGAATCAGGCAGGTAACTGACAGGTAACTGGCAACGGGACCTGAGGGCTGAAGCAGAGTAGTGAACAGTGCAACAACATTGCTCGGGCACCTCCATTTTGGAGGAGGTGCCTTATATATGGTGAAGTCCTCCGGCCATTGGCCGGGGACTCCTTAGGACGGCGCGCGCGGCCCCTTTAAGAGGGAGGGAGCGCGCGCGCCCTAAGCACAGTGGCCGGGAAGGAGCGCGCGCTGCCAGCAGAGCGGGAGGAGGACGCCGGGCTCGGAGCAGAGAGGTGAGGGGAACAGCATCCCTGCCTAGCAGAGGGCAGGGACGCCGACGCTACAGTACCCCCCCCTTTAGGCCCCCCCTTTTTTAGGCCAGACAGAAATTTAGCAAGGATGAGAGGGGCATGGATGTTCTCCCGGGGCTCCCACGTTCTCTCTTCAGGACCAAACCCCTTCCAATCTACTAGAAAAAAAGTCTTCCCTCTTACCCTTTTGGTGGCCAGAATGTTCTCTACCTCAAATTCGTTTTCAGCGGAAACCGGAGCAGGAGGCGTGCCTGTAGACTTGGAAAAAGAGTTAAGTACCACAGGTTTGAGGAGAGATACATGGAAGGAGTTAGGGATCCGCAAGTTGGCCGGGAGTTTCAATTTATAGGCCACCGGGTTGATCTGACTGATGACCTCCAGAGGACCGATGAACCGAGGCCCTAACTTATAGGAAGGAATCTTGAGCCGGACATACTTGGACGAGAGCCAGACCTTATCCCCTGGACGGAATTGAGGAGGATCCAGACGTTTTTTGTCAGCATGTCTTTTCATACGCTCGGATGACAGAAGGAGTGCGGACCGGGTACTCTCCCATATGGAGGAAAATTTGTTAACAAGAGATTCCGCAGCCGGATTGTCCACCGAGGTGGAGACGGGAAACGGGATCCGAGGATGCTGACCGAAGACTACAAAAAACGGGGATTTGGAGGAAGATTCGCTCTCGTGATTGTTGTACGAGAATTCGGCCCATGGCAGGAGATCCACCCAGTCAGAATGGTGGGCATTAACGAAGTGCCGGAGGTAACTGGTCAGGATCTGATTGATCCGCTCCACTTGACCATTAGACTGTGGGTGGTAAGCGGAGGAGAAGTCCAGGGTGACGTCTAGCAATTTACAAGTGACTCTCCAGAAACGAGAAGTGAACTGTACCCCACGATCCGACACGATGTGACGGGGCAGGCCATGAAGACGGAAGATGTGGCGGATAAAGTCTTTAGCCAGCTCGGGTGCAGACGGGAGGCCTGGCAGGGGAATGAAGTGAGCCATCTTGGAAAAGCGGTCAGCGACCACCCAAATGACCGTACAACCGGAAGAGACGGGAAGATCAGTTATGAAGTCCATCGCTATATGCTGCCAGGGGGCAGCAGGTACTGGCAGAGGAAGGAGGCGACCGGCTGGCAGGTGTCTCGGAACTTTGTTGCGGGCGCAGGACACACAGGCAGAAACAAAGTCTATTACATCCTTGTGCAGGTTAGGCCACCAGTAGTGCCGGGTAATAAGCTGGAGGGTCTTTTTCTGACCGGCGTGGCCAGCTAGTTTAGACGAATGACCCCAGTGTAGGATCTTCTCCCGATCAGGTACCGATACGAACGTCTTACCGGGAGGGAGACGATTTAGACTCACGGGAGCCACCTGCATTACTCTGGCGGGATCGATGATATGTTTAGGTTCTTCCTTGAGGTCAGATACCAGAAAGGATCGGGACAAGGCGTCCGCTTTGATGTTCTTGTCAGCCGGGCGAAAATGTAGAACAAAATCAAAGCGAGCAAAAAACAAGGACCACCGGGCTTGGCGCGGATTAAGTCTCTGGGCATGCTGGAGATAAGCCAAGTTCTTGTGGTCAGTGTAAATTATTACCGGATGAAGAGCCCCCTCGAGTAGGTAACGCCACTCCTCCAATGCCAGCTTGATGGCCAATAACTCTCGGTCTCCTATGGAATAATTGCGCTCAGAAGAGGAGAAGAGTTTGGAGAAGAAGCCGCAAGTTACCATCCTCCCGGAAGAAGATTTTTGAGTAAGTACAGCTCCGGCTCCAGAGGAGGAGGCGTCAACCTCCAGAAAGAACTGCTTGTTGCCGTCCGGACGATGCAGCACCGGGGCGGAAGAGAAGGCCTGTTTTAAGGAAAGAAAGGCCTCCTCTGCTTTGGACGGCCACTCCTTGGGATTAGTACCCTTACGGGTGAGCGCGGAAATTGGGGCAGTCCGGGAAGAGAAGTGTGGTATGAAGAGGCGGTAGTAGTTGGCGAAGCCCAGGAACCGCTGAATGGCCTTCAACCCCTCCGGTCGGGGCCATTTCTCGATGACAGACAGTTTCTCTGGATCCATTCGTAGGCCGGTCTGAGAAATAATGTAGCCCAAAAACAGAAGCGAGGTCTGCTCAAAGAGGCACTTCTCATATTTAGCGAAGAGGTGGTTCTGCCTGAGCCTGAGCAGGACCTGACGAACGTCCCTCCGGTGAGTCTGGAGATCCGGAGAGAAGACCAAGATGTCGTCCAGGTATACCACAACGCAGGAGTAGAGAAGGTCCCGGAAGATGTCATTGACCAACTCTTGAAAGACGGCAGGAGCGTTACAGAGACCAAAGGGCATTACCAGATATTCATAGTGGCCGTCCCGGGTGTTGAATGCAGTCTTCCATTCATCCCCTTGACGGATACGGACCAGGTTGTACGCCCCACGGAGGTCCAGTTTGGTGAAGACTCTAGCCCCCCTCAGGCGATCAAATAATTCTGGAATGAGCGGAAGGGGGTACTTATTCTTCACCGTGATCTGGTTAAGGCCTCTATAGTCTATACAGGGACGGAGAGAGCCGTCCTTCTTTTTTACGAAGAAGAAGCCTGCTCCCGCCGGGGAGGTAGATTTCCGGATGAATCCCCTGGCCAAATTCTCCTCAATATATTCGGACATCGACCGGGTCTCAGCAGCGGACAATGGGTAAATACGCCCACGGGGAGGAGTAGTACCGGGTAACAGGTCGATAGGACAGTCGTATGGTCTATGAGGGGGTAATGTCTCTGCCTCCTTTTTATTAAAGACATCAGCAAATGACCAATAGGGAATCGGAAGTCCAGGTAGATTAGTTGGGGTAGGAGAAGGACGGACGGGATGAACAGGAACCAAACAAGTCTTATGACAGTCCTGTCCCCAGCGAAGGACTTCTCCGGTCTGCCAGTCAAGCACGGGTGCATGTCTCTGGAGCCAAGGTAGACCTAGTAAGAGGGCGTGAGAGAGTCCAGGCAGAACATGAAAAGAGATGCTCTCAGAATGCAGCATTCCCACCTGCAGAGTTATGGATTCGGTGATGAGTTGGATGGGACGTGGTAAGAGGCCCCCATCCACAGCAGCGACAGATAATGGTACAGCCAGAGGTTTGGTGGGAATGCGGTATTTTTCTACCAGGGACTGTGAAATAAGATTCCCGGCCGCTCCAGAGTCAAGTTGGGCTAGTTCGAAATAACGATTCTCCCCGTAGATAATAGAGACTGACAGTAGCAGAGATGGAGAGGATTTATTCTTGTCTAGGTCAACCTCTCTGAGCGAACCTAGACACAGGCGTTTCCCGACCTCTCCGGGCAGGTACGGATACGGTGCTCCTTACTGCCACAGTAGAAGCAGCTCCCTTCGGCACGGCGTAAGTCCTGACGGGTTTTGACCATCTTGGTCTGGTCGACCTGCATAGGCTCAGGAGAGTGTACCTGGGGAGAAACGGAGGGAGTGACGGGTTTCTGAAAAGTAGGAGCTAGATGTGGAAACCTCCTCTCACGGGTGACCTCTTTGGCACGCTCCTGGAACCGTAGGTCAATCCGGGTGGCAAGAGTTATTAGGTCATCGAGAGTGGTAGGAATGTCTCGACCGGCAAGTTCATCTTTAATACGGCCGGACAGACCCTCCCAGAAGACAGACACCAGAGCGTCGTTATCCCAAGCCAGCTCCGAGGCAAGGGTACGGAACCGTATGGCATATTGGCCCACGGTGAGATTTCCCTGGTGGAGGCGTAGCAGAGATGATGCGGATGAGGTCTTCCGTCCGGGTTCGTCGAAGACTTTCCGGAAAGCCGTGAGAAAGGCAGGCAAGTCGGACACCAGGGGGTCTCCTCTCTCCCATAGAGGATTTAGCCAGGCCAGGGCCTCCCCGGTGAGATGGGACATGATGAAGGCAATTTTGGCCCGGTCGGAGTTAAACTGGTGGGACAGGAGTTCAAAGTGCAGGGTGCACTGATTTATGAAGCCCCGAGCCTGAGCGGAGTCGCCTCCGAAGCGAGGAGGTGCAGAAAGCCGGAGTCCGGGGTAGGATACCATGGTATTGGTGGGCAGCGGAGCTGCCGGGTTGCGAGTCATGGCACTGGCGGTGGTTGCTGGTGGAGCAGTCAGAGTGTCCAGGCGAGAATTGACATTCCGCAGGTGACCCAGGATGGACTCCTGTTGGGACCTCTGACGGGACAGTTCATGACAGAGGTCCGAGAGCGAGGGAGCTTGGGTGCCACCGGGTTCCATGGCCCGAGCAAACTGTAACGGGTCTGGGAGGCGGAACCTCAGAGCTACTATACAAGGGGGCGGTCCTTGTAAGGGAGCGGGTGGCGACCAGGGAAGATGGGCAGGCAGTCACAGCAGGTGACCGGGACAGTCTCTGGGTGAACGGGCAGGAGGTCACGGCAAATGACCGGGGCAGTCTCTGGATGAACGAGCAGGAGGTCACGGCAAGTGACCGGGGCAGTCTCTGGAAGAACGAGCAGGAGGTCACGGCAAGTGACCGGGGCAGTCTCTGGAAGAACGGGCTGGAGGTCACGGCAAGTGACCGGGGCAGTCTCTGGATGAACGGGCTGAAGGTCACGGCAAGTGACCGGGGCAGTCTCTGGGTAAAGGGTAGGTACGACCTGTGATGGCTGAACCTCCAGGTAGGCTAGCAGGCAGATGGAAGATGTATGCTCCCAGGTGAGCAAGCGAGAGTCTCTGGATGAACGGGTGGTCACAGCATGTGACGGCGGATCTTCCAGGTAGGCAAACAGGCAGGTAGCGGAGGAGCGCTCCCAGGTGAGCGGGCAAGAGTCTCTGGAATAGCAGGTGGTCACAGCACGTGACGGTGGAGCCTCCAGGTAGGCAAGCAGGCAGGTAGCGGAGGAGCGCTCCCAGGTGAGCGGGCAGGAGTCTCTGGAATAGCAGGTGGTCACAGCACGTGACGGCGGAGCTTCCAGGTAGGCTAGCAGGCAGGTAGCAGATGTGCGCTCCCAGGTGAGCGGACAAGCTGGTCCATAGACAGACTGACAGGAGTAGGAAGGCAGACCGTCGGACCTCAGGCTAGCAAGCAGGTAGCAGGAATATCAGGCAGGAAACAGACAGCAAACTGGCAGGACTCTGGCAGGAATCAGGCAGGTAACTGACAGGTAACTGGCAACGGGACCTGAGGGCTGAAGCAGAGTAGTGAACAGTGCAACAACATTGCTCGGGCACCTCCATTTTGGAGGAGGTGCCTTATATATGGTGAAGTCCTCCGGCCATTGGCGGGGGACTCCTTAGGACGGCGCGCGCGGCCCCTTTAAGAGGGAGGGAGCGCGCGCGCGCCCTAAGCACAGTGGCCGGGAAGGAGCGCGCGCTGCCAGCAGAGCGGGAGGAGGACGCCGGGCTCGGAGCAGAGAGGTGAGGGGAACAGCGTCCCTGCCTAGCAGAGGGCAGGGACGCCGACGCTACACAGGGTGGGCCATTTATATGGATACACCTAAATTAAATGGGAATGGTTGGTGATATTAACTTACTGTTTATGGCACATTAGTATATGGGAGGGGGGAAACTTTTCCAGATGGGTGGTGACCATGGCAGCCATTTTGAAGTTGGCCATTTTGGATCCAACTTTATTTTTTTCGATGGGAAGAGGGTCATGTGACACATCAAACTTATTGAGAATTTCATAAGAAAAACAATGGTGTGCTTGGTTTTAACATAACTTTATTCTTTCATGAGTTTTTTACAAGTTTATAACCACTTATAAAATGTGTTCAAAGTGCTGTCCATTGTGCTGGATTGTCAATGCAACCCTCTTCTCCCACTCTTGACACACTGATAGCATTTCTTCTGTGGTGTTGCTAGCACAGGCTTCCAGTATCTGTTGTTTCAGATGCTGCACACCTCGTATGATGGTATGGTGTGGTATATGGGGTACAAAGATAGTGGGGCCATTCTTCATCAATGGAAACCTCAATGTCACTGGATATCTGAAATTGCTACATGATGATGTGTTGCCCTCTTTATGCACTGAAGATGGCTCGTCCCTGAGTTTTTCCAACAAGATGGTGCACCACCACATTATGGGTGTCAGGTCCGAGCATTCCTACATGAACAGTTTCCTGGAAAGTGGATTGGTCGTTGTGGGCTAGTTGAATGGCCACCAAGGTCTCCCGATCTGACCCCCTTAGACTTTTATCTTTGCGGTCATCTGAAGGCAATTGTCTATGCTGTAAAGATACGAGATGTGCAGCATCTGAAACAACGGATACTGGAAGCCTGTGCTAGCATTTCTTCTGCGGTGTTGCTATCAGTGTGTCACGAGTGGGAGAAGAGGGTTGCATTGACAATCCAACACAATGGGCAGCACTTTGAACACATTTTATAAGTGGTCATAAACTTGTAAAAAACTCATGAAATAATAAAGTTATGTTAAAACCAAGCACACCATTGTTTTTCTTATGAAATTCTCAATAAGTTTGATGTGTCACATGACCCTCTTCCCATTGAAAAAAATAAAGTTGGATCCAAAATAGGCACCATGGTCCCCACCCATCTGGAAAAGTTTTCCCCCTCCCATATACTAATGTGCCACACACAGGAAATTGATATCACCAACCATTCCCATTTAATTTAGGTGTATCCATATAAATCGGCCACCCTGTATAATGGACAGTGGAGCTATTGAAGGGAATCTCTCACCTGATTTGTGCTGCCCACACCACGGACAGCTTAGTCAGATCCCGGCTGCACGAATATCAGGTATGTGATATACAGTAAAGATCTGGCCAGGAACAACAGCCATAGATATGACTAGCCCGCCTTCTCCCAGCATCGATGCAGGTGACTGACAGGTCTCTCCCTACATACACACAAGGGAGACACACAATCACTTACAGAAGTGCTGGGAGGAGCCGGCCAAGGGCAGAGCCGGCCTAATCTGATCTACCGCCGGATCTTTAATGTATATTCCATCTGAAATGCCAAAGTGTTTCAGAAAAAAATACACCTGACAGCAACTGCTGCCCGCAGTTTGGAAATAATGAATCAGGTTCCCTTTAAGAGCTTGTCCACTAGTGGCACCCTCCATACAGCAATGCAGCAGTCTTATCAATCCATTGTACCCATTTATCTCTGCCACTCATCTGGGGCCTGCACTTGGGTCTTATTGAAGGGGTGCACAACCATTATTTGACATGAAATTACCTTTATAGTACTTACACTGCACCCCATGACATCTAGCAAACAAAAAGGCTTCAAGGGGTTAAAAAAAAAACTGAAACAGTTATGGCCTTTGGAAGAAGTGTCAAAAAAATTAAGATCGCCTGGTCATGAAGGAGTTAAGAGATTTCTTCTGACACAGTCTCTCCAATTTCAGCCCCTAGCCCTTCACCCCTGGGATCTGCTAGCATAGTGATCTGATCATGCAGTGCACATAAACCAGCGGCACCCTAACCTGCTAGCACGAGTAAGTGACAAGGTCAGGTGACTAATACAATGTCACCACAATCCGCTACTCCACGTGATAGCCGGCACTAGCGGCTAGCTGCAACACCCCGACGCATGACGGGAGATGTAGTCCTAAACCGCAGCTCTCCTTCACTAGGTCGAACGTCAGTACCGGAAATGGCTGTCGCTTTCCACGTTCTAGACGTTTTCCCTGATTTGTCGGCGTGAAGCGAGGCGCTCCGGGAGATGTAGTTCCGACGGCTCTTCACCTTTGCCCATTGGTCGCACTGTAAAGCGGTGGTTGATGGGAGCTGTAGTCCTTCTTCCTGTCGTCGTCGGCTCCGCTGGTTTTTGGTGAGCTCCCCCTGGGTTTCCGGGTGTGGTGTTTGCCCTTCCTCTGTATGGCCGGGAGCTGCAGAATCATCAGCGCCTCAATAGCTCAGCTTCTGCTGAGGGGCCAGGGCCGGGGGGCTGCACTGCTGCGGAGAGGGAATCCTGAGCTGTGGCGGCCGGGGAGACTGTGGGCTCCAGGACTGGAGAGCAGGAGGCCTGAGAAGTCCTACTGCACCAGCAGCTACCAGGTAATGAGGGGTCCTGGTGAGGAGAGCGGAGCGGTGACTGCTCCACCAGAACCCCCATCCTCTTATACCAGGCTCCCCCTACACTATACTTACACTGCTCCACCAGAACCCCCATCCTCTGATACCAGGCTCCCCCTACACTATACTTACACTGCTCCACCAGAACCCCCATCCTCTTATACCAGGCTCCCCCTACACTATACTTACACTGCTCCACCAGAACCTCCATCCTCTGATACCAGGCTCCCCCTACACTATACTTACACTGCTCCACCAGAACCTCCATCCTCTGATACCAGGCTCCCCCTACACTATACTTACACTGCTCCACCAGAACCTCCATCCTCTGATACCAGGCTCCCCCTACACTATACTTACACTGCTCCACCAGAACCTCCATCCTCTGATACCAGGCTCCCCCTACACTATACTTACACTGCTCCACCAGAACCTCCATCCTCTGATACCAGGCTCCCCCTACACTATACTTACACTGCTCCACCAGAACCTCCATCCTCTGATACCAGGCTCCCCCTACACTATACTTACACTGCTCCACCAGAACCTCCATCCTCTGATACCAGGCTCCCCCTACACTATACTTACACTGCTCCACCAGAACCCCCATCCTCTTATACCAGGCTCCCCCTACACTATACTTACACTGCTCCACCAGAACCTCCATCCTCTGATACCAGGCTCCCCCTACACTATACTTACACTGCTCCACCAGAACCCCCATCCTCTGATACCAGGCTCCCCCTACACTATACTTACACTGCTCCACCAGAACCTCCATCCTCTGATACCAGGCTCCCCCTACACTATACTTACACTGCTCCACCAGAACCTCCATCCTCTGATACCAGGCTCCCCCTACACTATACTTACACTGCTCCACCAGAACCTCCATCCTCTGATACCAGGCTCCCCCTACACTATACTTACACTGCTCCACCAGAACCTCCATCCTCTGATACCAGGCTCTCCCTACACTATACTTACACTGCTCCACCAGAACCTCCATCCTCTGATACCAGGCTCCCTCTACACTATACTTACACTGCTCCACCAGAACCTCCATCCTCTGATACCAGGCTCCCTCTACACTATACTTACACTGCTCCACCAGAACCTCCATCCTCTGATACCAGGCTCCCCCTACACTATACTTACACTGCTCCACCAGAACCTCCATCCTCTGATACCAGGCTCCCCCTACACTATACTTACACTGCTCCACCAGAACCTCCATCCTCTGATACCAGGCTCCCCCTACACTATACTTACACTGCTCCACCAGAACCTCCATCCTCTGATACCAGGCTCCCCCTACACTATACTTACACTGCTCCACCAGAACCTCCATCCTCTGATACCAGGCTCCCCCTACACTATACTTACACTGCTCCACCAGAACCTCCATCCTCTGATACCAGGCTCCCCCTACACTATACTTACACTGCTCCACCAGAACCTCCATCCTCTGATACCAGGCTCCCCCTACACTATACTTACACTGCTCCACCAGAACCTCCATCCTCTGATACCAGGCTCCCCCTACACTATACTTACACTGCTCCACCAGAACCTCCATCCTCTGATACCAGGCTCCCCCTACACTATACTTACACTGCTCCACCAGAACCTCCATCCTCTGATACCAGGCTCCCCCTACACTATACTTACACTGCTCCACCAGAACCTCCATCCTCTGATACCAGGCTCCCCCTACACTATACTTACACTGCTCCACCAGAACCTCCATCCTCTGATACCAGGCTCCCCCTACACTATACTTACACTGCTCCACCAGAACCTCCATCCTCTGATACCAGGCTCCCCCTACACTATACTTACACTGCTCCACCAGAACCTCCATCCTCTGATACCAGGCTCTCCCTACACTATACTTACACTGCTCCACCAGAACCTCCATCCTCTGATACCAGGCTCCCTCTACACTATACTTACACTGCTCCACCAGAACCTCCATCCTCTGATACCAGGCTCCCTCTACACTATACTTACACTGCTCCACCAGAACCTCCATCCTCTGATACCAGGCTCCCCCTACACTATACTTACACTGCTCCACCAGAACCTCCATCCTCTGATACCAGGCTCCCTCTACACTATACTTAGACAGCTCCACCAGAACCTCCATCCTCTGATACCAGGCTCCCCCTACACTATACTTACACTGCTCCACCAGAACCTCCATCCTCTGATACCAGGCTCCCTCTACACTATACTTAGACAGCTCCACCAGAACCCCCATCCTCTTATACCAGGCTCCCCCTACACTATACTTACACTGCTCCACCAGAACCTCCATCCTCTGATACCAGGCTCTCCCTACACTATACTTACACTGCTCCACCAGAACCTCCATCCTCTGATACCAGGCTCCCTCTACACTATACTTACACTGCTCCACCAGAACCTCCATCCTCTGATACCAGGCTCCCTCTACACTATACTTACACTGCTCCACCAGAACCTCCATCCTCTGATACCAGGCTCCCCCTACACTATACTTACACTGCTCCACCAGAACCTCCATCCTCTGATACCAGGCTCCCCCTACACTATACTTACACTGCTCCACCAGAACCTCCATCCTCTGATACCAGGCTCCCCCTACACTATACTTACACTGCTCCACCAGAACCTCCATCCTCTGATACCAGGCTCCCCCTACACTATACTTACACTGCTCCACCAGAACCTCCATCCTCTGATACCAGGCTCCCCCTACACTATACTTACACTGCTCCACCAGAACCTCCATCCTCTGATACCAGGCTCCCCCTACACTATACTTACACTGCTCCACCAGAACCTCCATCCTCTGATACCAGGCTCCCCCTACACTATACTTACACTGCTCCACCAGAACCTCCATCCTCTGATACCAGGCTCCCCCTACACTATACTTACACTGCTCCACCAGAACCTCCATCCTCTGATACCAGGCTCCCCCTACACTATACTTACACTGCTCCACCAGAACCTCCATCCTCTGATACCAGGCTCCCCCTACACTATACTTACACTGCTCCACCAGAACCTCCATCCTCTGATACCAGGCTCCCCCTACACTATACTTACACTGCTCCACCAGAACCTCCATCCTCTGATACCAGGCTCCCCCTACACTATACTTACACTGCTCCACCAGAACCTCCATCCTCTGATACCAGGCTCCCCCTACACTATACTTACACTGCTCCACCAGAACCTCCATCCTCTGATACCAGGCTCCCCCTACACTATACTTAGACAGCTCCACCAGAACCCCCATCCTCTTATACCAGGCTCCCCCTACACTATACTTACACTGCTCCACCAGAACCTCCATCCTCTGATACCAGGCTCCCCCTACACTATACTTACACTGCTCCACCAGAACCTCCATCCTCTGATACCAGGCTCCCCCTACACTATACTTACACTGCTCCACCAGAACCTCCATCCTCTTATACCAGGCTCCCCCTACACTATACTTACACTGCTCCACCAGAACCTCCATCCTCTGATACCAGGCTCTCCCTACACTATACTTACACTGCTCCACCAGAACCTCCATCCTCTGATACCAGGCTCCCCCTACACTATACTTACACTGCTCCACCAGAACCTCCATCCTCTGATACCATGCTCCCCCTGCACTATACTTACACTGCTCCACCAGAACCTCCATCCTCTTATACCAGGCTCCCCCTACACTATACTTACACTGCTCCACCAGAACCCCCATCCTCTTATACCAGGCTCCCCCTACACTATACTTACACTGCTCCACCAGAACCTCCATCCTCTGATACCAGGCTCCCCCTACACTATACTTACACTGCTCCACCAGAACCTCCATCCTCTGATACCAGGCTCCCCCTACACTATACTTACACTGCTCCACCAGAACCTCCATCCTCTTATACCAGGCTCCCCCTACACTATACTTACACTGCTCCACCAGAACCTCCATCCTCTGATACCAGGCTCCCCCTACACTATACTTAGACAGCTCCACCAGAACCTCCATCCTCTGATACCAGGCTCCCCCTACACTATACTTACACTGCTCCACCAGAACCTCCATCCTCTGATACCAGGCTCCCCCTACACTATACTTACACTGCTCCACCAGAACCTCCATCCTCTTATACCAGGCTCCCCCTACACTATACTTACACTGCTCCACCAGAACCTCCATCCTCTGATACCAGGCTCCCCCTACACTATACTTAGACAGCTCCACCAGAACCCCCATCCTCTTATACCAGGCTCCCCCTACACTATACTTACACTGCTCCACCAGAACCTCCATCCTCTGATACCAGGCTCCCCCTATACTATACTTACACTGCTCCACCAGAACCTCCATCCTCTGATACCAGGCTCCCCCTACACTATACTTACACTGCTCCACCAGAACCTCCATCCTCTGATACCAGGCTCCCCCTACACTATACTTACACTGCTCCACCAGAACCTCCATCCTCTGATACCAGGCTCCCCCTACACTATACTTACACTGCTCCACCAGAACCTCCATCCTCTTATACCAGGCTCCCCCTACACTATACTTACACTGCTCCACCAGAACCTCCATCCTCTTATACCAGGCTCCCTCTACACTATACTTACACTGCTCCACCAGAACCTCCATCCTCTGATACCAGGCTCCCCCTACACTATACTTACACTGCTCCACCAGAACCTCCATCCTCTGATACCAGGCTCCCCCTACACTATACCTACACTGCTCCACCAGAACCTCCATCCTCTGATGCCAGGCTCCCCCCTACACTATACTTACACTGCTCCACCAGAACCCCCATCCTCTTATACCAGGCTCCCTCTACACTATACTTACACAGCTCCACCAGAACCTCCATCCTCTTATACCAGGCTCCCCCTACACTATACTTACACTGCTCCACCAGAACCCCCATCCTCTTATACCAGGCTCCCCCTACACTATACTTAGACTGCTCCACCAGAACCTCCATCCTCTGATACCAGGCTCCCCCTACACTATACTTACACTGCTCCACCAGAACCTCCATCCTCTGATACCAGGCTCCCCCTACACTATACTTACACAGCTCCACCAGAACCCCCATCCTCTGATACCAGGCTCCCCCTACACTATACTTACACAGCTCCACCAGAACCCCCATCCTCTGATACCAGGCTCCCCCTACACTATACTTACACAGCTCCACCAGAACCCCCATCCTCTTATACCAGGCTCCCTCTACACTATACTTACACAGCTCCACCAGAACCTCCATCCTCTTATACCAGGCTCCCTCTACACTATACTTACACTGCTCCACCAGAACCCCCATCCTCTGATACCATGCTCCCCCTACACTATACTTACACTGCTCCACCAGGGCCTCCATCCTCTTATACCAGGCTCCCCCTACACTATACTTACACTGCTCCACCAGGGCCTCTATCCTCTTATACCAGGCTCCCCCTACACTATACTTACACTGCTCCACCAGAACCTCCATCCTCTGATACCAGGCTCCCCCTACACTATACTTACACTGCTCCACCAGAACCTCCATCCTCTGATACCAGGCTCCCCCTACACTATACTTAAACTGCTTCACCAGAACCTCCATCCTCTGATACCAGGCTCCCCCTACACTATACTTACACTGCTCCACCAGAACCTCCATCCTCTGATACCAGGCTCCCTCTACACTATACTTACACAGCTCCACCAGAACCTCCATCCTCTGATACCAGGCTCCCTCTACACTATACTTACACAGCTCCACCAGAACCCCCATCCTCTTATACCAGGCTCCCTCTACACTATACTTACACAGCTCCACCAGAACCCCCATCCTCTTATACCAGGCTCCCTCTACACTATACTTACACAGCTCCACCAGAACCTCCATCCTCTTATACCAGGCTCCCCCTACACTATACTTACACTGCTCCACCAGAACCTCCATCCTCTTTTATACCAGGCTCCCCCTACACTATACTTACACTGCTCCACCAGAACCTCCATCCTCTGATACCAGGCTCCCCCTACACTATACTTACACTGCTCCACCAGAACCTCCATCCTCTTTTATACCAGGCTCCCCCTACACTATACTTACACTGCTCCACCAGAACCTCCATCCTCTGATACCAGGCTCCCCCTACACTATACTTACACTGCTCCACCAGAACCTCCATCCTCTGATACCAGGCTCCCCCTACACTATACTTACACTGCTCCACCAGAACCTCCATCCTCTTATACCAGGCTCCCCCTACACTATACTTACACTGCTCCACCAGAACCTCCATCCTCTTATACCAGGCTCCCCCTACACTATACTTACACTGCTCCACCAGAACCTCCATCCTCTTATACCAGGCTCCCTCTACACTATACTTACACAGCTCCACCAGAACCCCCATCCTCTTATACCAGGCTCCCTCTACACTATACTTACACAGCTCCACCAGAACCTCCATCCTCTTATACCAGGCTCCCCCTACACTATACTTACACTGCTCCACCAGAACCTCCATCCTCTGATACCAGGCTCCCCCTACACTATACTTACACTGCTCCACCAGAACCTCCATCCTCTGATACCAGGCTCCCCCTACACTATACTTACACTGCTTCACCAGAACCTCCATCCTCTGATACCAGGCTCCCCCTACACTATACTTACACTGCTCCACCAGGGCCTCCATCCTCTTATACCAGGCTCCCCCTACACTATACTTACACTGCTCCACCAGGGCCTCTATCCTCTTATACCAGGCTCCCCCTACACTATACTTACACTGCTCCACCAGAACCTCCATCCTCTACCAGGCTCCCCCTACACTATACTTACACTGCTCCATCAGGGCCTCCATCCTCTTATACCAGGCTCCCCCTACACTATACTTACACTGCTTCACCAGAGCCTCCATCCTCTGATACCAGGCTCCCCCTACACTATACTTACACTGCTCCACCAGGGCCTCCATCCTCTGATACCAGGCTCCCCCTACACTATACTTACACTGCTCCACCAGAACCTCCATCCTCTGATACCAGGCTCCCCCTACACTATACTTACACTGCTCCACCAGGGCCTCCATCCTCTTATACCAGGCTCCCCCTACACTATACTTACACTGCTCCACCAGGGCCTCTATCCTCTTATACCAGGCTCCCCCTACACTATACTTACACTGCTCCACCAGAACCTCCATCCTCTTATACCAGGCTCCCTCTACACTATACTTACACTGCTCCACCAGAACCTCCATCCTCTGATATCAGGCTCCCCCTACACTATACTTACACTGCTCCACCAGAACCTCCATCCTCTGATACCAGGCTCCCCCTACACTATACTTACACTGCTCCACCAGAACCTCCATCCTCTGATACCAGGCTCCCCCTACACTATACTTACACTGCTCCACCAGAACCTCCATCCTCTGATACCAGGCTCCCCCTACACTATACTTACACTGCTCCACCAGGGCCTCCATCCTCTTATACCAGGCTCCCCCTACACTATACTTACACTGCTCCACCAGAACCTCCATCCTCTTATACCAGGCTCCCCCTACACTATACTTACACTGCTCCACCCGAACCTCCATCCTCTTATACCAGGCTCCCCCTACACTATACTTACACTGCTCCACCAGAACCTCCATCCTCTGATACCAGGCTCCCCCTACACTATACTTACACTGCTCCACCAGAACCTCCATCCTCTGATACCAGGCTCCCCCTACACTATACTTACACTGCTCCACCAGAACCTCCATCCTCTGATACCAGGCTCCCCCTACACTATACTAACACTGCTCCACCAGAACCTCCATCCTCTTATACCAGGCTCCCCCTACACTATACTTACACTGCTCCACCAGAACCTCCATCCTCTTATACCAGGCTCCCTCTACACTATACTTACACTGCTCCACCAGAACCTCCATCCTCTGATACCAGGCTCCCCCTATACTATACTTACACTGCTCCACCAGAACCTCCATCCTCTGATACCAGGCTCCCTCTACACTATACTTACACTGCTCCACCAGAACCTCCATCCTCTGATACCAGGCTCCCCCTACACTATACTTACACTGCTCCACCAGAACCTCCATCCTCTTATACCAGGCTCCCCCTACACTATACTTACACAGCTCCACCAGAACCTCCATCCTCTGATACCTGGCTCTCCCTACACTATACTTACACTGCTCCACCAGGGCCTCTATCCTCTTATACCAGGCTCCCCCTACACTATACTTACACTGCTCCACCAGAACCTCCATCCTCTGATACCAGGCTCCCCCTACACTATACTTACACTGCTCCACCAGGGCCTCCATCCTCTTATACCAGGCTCCCCCTACACTATACTTACACTGCTTCACCAGAGCCTCCATCCTCTGATACCAGGCTCCCCCTACACTATACTTACACTGCTCCACCAGAACCTCCATCCTCTTATACCAGGCTCCCCCTACACTATACTTACACTGCTTCACCAGAGCCTCCATCCTCTGATACCAGGCTCCCCCTACACTATACTTACACTGCTCCACCAGAACCTCCATCCTCTTATACCAGGCTCCTGCTACACTATACTTACACTGCTCCACCAGAACCTCCATCCTCTGATACCAGGCTCCCCCTACACTATACTTACACTGCTCCACCAGAACCTCCATCCTCTGATACCAGGCTCCCTCTACACTATACTTACACAGCTCCACCAGAACCTCCATCCTCTGATACCAGGCTCCCCCTACACTATACTTACACTGCTCCACCAGAACCTCCATCCTCTGATACCAGGCTCCCCCTACACTATACTTACACTGCTCCACCAGAACCTCCATCCTCTTATACCAGGCTCCCTCTACACTATACTTACACTGCTTCACCAGAACCTCCATCCTCTGATACCAGGCTCCCCCTACACTATACTTACACTGCTCCACCAGAACCTCCATCCTCTGATACCAGGCTCCCCCTACACTATACTTACACTGCTCCACCAGAACCTCCATCCTCTTATACCAGGCTCCCCCTACACTATACTTACACTGCTCCACCAGAACCTCCATCCTCTGATACCAGGCTCCCCCTACACTATACTTACACTGCTCCACCAGGGCCTCCATCCTCTTATACCAGGCTCCCCCTACACTATACTTACACTGCTCCACCAGGGCCTCCATCCTCTTATACCAGGCTCCCCCTACACTATACTTACACTGCTCCACCAGAACCTCCATCCTCTTATACCAGGCTCCCCCTACACTATACTTACACTGCTCCACCAGAACCTCCATCCTCTGATACCAGGCTCCCCCTACACTATACTTACACTGCTCCACCAGGGCCTCCATCCTCTTATACCAGGCTCCCCCTACACTATACTTACACTGCTCCACCAGGGCCTCCATCCTCTTATACCAGGCTCCCCCTACACTATACTTACACTGCTTCACCAGAACCTCCATCCTCTGATACCAGGCTCCCCCTACACTATACTTACACTGCTCCACCAGAACCTCCATCCTCTGATACCAGGCTCCCCCTACACTATACTTACACTGCTTCACCAGAACCTCCATCCTCTGATACCAGGCTCCCTCTACACTATACTTAGACAGCTCCACCAGAACCCCCATCCTCTTATACCAGGCTCCCCCTACACTATACTTACACTGCTCCACCAGAACCTCCATCCTCTGATACCAGGCTCCCCCTACACTATACTTACACTGCTCCACCAGAACCTCCATCCTCTTATACCAGGCTCCCCCTACACTATACTTACACTGCTCCACCAGAACCTCCATCCTCTGATACCAGGCTCCCCCTACACTATACTTACACTGCTCCACCAGAACCTCCATCCTCTTATACCAGGCTCCCCCTACACTATACTTACACTGCTCCACCAGAACCTCCATCCTCTGATACCAGGCTCCCCCTACACTATACTTACACTGCTCCACCAGAACCTCCATCCTCTTATACCAGGCTCCCCCTACACTATACTTACACTGCTCCACCAGAACCTCCATCCTCTGATACCAGGCTCCCTCTACACTATACTTACACTGCTCCACCAGAACCTCCATCCTCTTATACCAGGCTCCCCCTACACTATACTTGCACTGCTCCACCAGAACCTCCATCCTCTTATACCAGGCTCCCCCTACACTATACTTACACTGCTCCACCAGAACCTCCATCCTCTTTTATACCAGGCTCCCCCTACACTATACTTACACTGCTCCACCAGAACCTCCATCCTCTTTTATACCAGGCTCCCCCTACACTATACTTACACTGCTCCACCAGAACCTCCATCCTCTGATACCAGGCTCCCCCTACACTATACTTACACTGCTCCACCAGAACCTCCATCCTCTGATACCAGGCTCCCCCTACACTATACTTACACTGCTCCACCAGAACCTCCATCCTCTGATACCAGGCTCCCCCTACACTATACTTACACTGCTCCACCAGAACCTCCATCCTCTTATACCAGGCTCCCTCTACACTATACTTACACTGCTCCACCAGAACCTCCATCCTCTTATACCAGGCTCCCCCTACACTATACTTACACTGCTCCACCAGAACCTCCATCCTCTTATACCAGGCTCCCCCTACACTATACTTACACTGCTCCACCAGAACCTCCATCCTCTGATACCAGGCTCCCTCTACACTATACTTACACTGCTCCACCAGAACCTCCATCCTCTTATACCAGGCTCCCCCTACACTATACTTACACTGCTCCACCAGAACCTCCATCCTCTGATACCAGGCTCCCCCTACACTATACTTACACTGCTCCACCAGAACCTCCATCCTCTGATACCAGGCTCCCCCTACACTATACTTACACTGCTCCACCAGAACCTCCATCCTCTTATACCAGGCTCCCCCTACACTATACTTACACTGCTCCACCAGAACCTCCATCCTCTGATACCAGGCTCCCCCTACACTATACTTACACTGCTCCACCAGAACCTCCATCCTCTTATACCAGGCTCCCCCTACACTATACTTACACTGCTCCACCAGAACCTCCATCCTCTGATACCAGGCTCCCTCTACACTATACTTACACTGCTCCACCAGAACCTCCATCCTCTTATACCAGGCTCCCCCTACACTATACTTACACTGCTCCACCAGAACCTCCATCCTCTGATACCAGGCTCCCCCTACACTATACTTACACTGCTCCACCAGAACCTCCATCCTCTTTTATACCAGGCTCCCCCTACACTATACTTACACTGCTCCACCAGAACCTCCATCCTCTTTTATACCAGGCTCCCCCTACACTATACTTACACTGCTCCACCAGAACCTCCATCCTCTGATACCAGGCTCCCCCTACACTATACTTACACTGCTCCACCAGAACCTCCATCCTCTGATACCAGGCTCCCCCTACACTATACTTACACTGCTCCACCAGAACCTCCATCCTCTGATACCAGGCTCCCCCTACACTATACTTACACTGCTCCACCAGAACCTCCATCCTCTTATACCAGGCTCCCTCTACACTATACTTACACTGCTCCACCAGAACCTCCATCCTCTTATACCAGGCTCCCCCTACACTATACTTACACTGCTCCACCAGAACCTCCATCCTCTTATACCAGGCTCCCCCTACACTATACTTACACTGCTCCACCAGAACCTCCATCCTCTGATACCAGGCTCCCTCTACACTATACTTACACTGCTCCACCAGAACCTCCATCCTCTTATACCAGGCTCCCCCTACACTATACTTACACTGCTCCACCAGAACCTCCATCCTCTGATACCAGGCTCCCCCTACACTATACTTACACTGCTCCACCAGGGCCTCCATCCTCTTATACCAGGCTCCCCCTACACTATACTTACACTGCTTCACCAGAGCCTCCATCCTCTGATACCAGGCTCCCCCTACACTATACTTACACTGCTCCACCAGAACCTCCATCCTCTTATACCAGGCTCCCCCTACACTATACTTACACTGCTCTACCAGAACCTCCATCCTCTGATACCAGGCTCCCCCTACACTATACTTACACTGCTCCACCAGAACCTCCATCCTCTTATACCAGGCTCCCCCTACACTATACTTACACTGCTCCACCAGAACCTCCATCCTCTGATACCAGGCTCCCCCTACACTATACTTACACTGCTCCACCAGAACCTCCATCCTCTTATACCAGGCTCCCCCTACACTATACTTACACTGCTCCACCAGAACCTCCATCCTCTGATACCAGGCTCCCCCTACACTATACTTACACTGCTCCACCAGAACCTCCATCCTCTTATACCAGGCTCCTGCTACACTATACTTACACTGCTCCACCAGAACCTCCATCCTCTGATACCAGGCTCCCCCTACACTATACTTACACTGCTCCACCAGGGCCTCCATCCTCTTATACCAGGCTCCCCCTACACTATACTTACACAGCTCCACCAGAACCTCCAGGCTCCCCCTACACTATACTTACACTGCTTCACCAGAACCTCCATCCTCTTATACCAGGCTCCCCCTACACTATACTTACACTGCTCCACCAGAACCTCCATCCTCTTATACCAGGCTCCCCCTACACTATACTTACACAGCTCCACCAGGGCCTCCATCCTCTTATACCAGGCTCCCCCTACACTATACTTACACTGCTCCACCAGAACCTCCATCCTCTTATACCAGGCTCCCCCTACACTATACTTACACTGCTCCACCAGAACCTCCATCCTCTGATACCAGGCTCCCCCTACACTATACTTACACTGCTCCACCAGGGCCTCCATCCTCTTATACCAGGCTGTCATCCCTACAGTTTACTTACACTGTGATATCAGGGCCCCCATTACTTTTTGAAGTATCCTATTGAGTGCAGTGCAGTCCTTTACTGGGTAAGGCAGTGTCCCAGTCTACAGAAAATCCCACTGGCTACAATAAGGATGTAAAAGAGCTTTCTTAAAAACTACCTAATAAAGCCATACACGGCTGCAGTGGTCTCAGGATGTTGTGACTGCTGCTAGCGATTTGCTTTTGTGGTCACATGTTAGTACAGCATGTCATAACTCCAGTGAAGATCTGCTCTAGTATGGTGAAGTATTGTAGGCGAGTAT
Organism: Phyllobates terribilis; assembly: GCF_046119375.1. Lineage (NCBI taxonomy): Eukaryota > Metazoa > Chordata > Amphibia > Anura > Dendrobatidae > Phyllobates > Phyllobates terribilis. The sequence continues at coordinate 814,838,811 of NW_027362761.1, read as the reverse complement.
AGGATTTATTTCATTAAATGGACTTTTCCCACAATTAACAGGTTTTCTCAACAGTAATAATGATTAGAATTACAAAGTGCTTCTAAAAACCATTTGGGCATTTACGCTGCCTTCCAAATTATTATGCAAATTCTATTTTTATTTGATTCTCCTAAATGGTTGATGCAAATGAGTACAACAATCAATTGTTAGAGTATAAATCAAAATTTATTGAACCCCCCCCCCCCCAATGATACATTTTTTTTTTTCAAAACTAGAAAAAAAACTCAATTCACTGTTCTTGATTATTCTGCACAACAGTTTCCTAACATTGTATAGGTAGTAAAGAACTGAAAATGGTCATTTGGTGAGTTTACAGCATTAAATGGTCACATTTACTGAAATCAATAGCTTTTTCAAACAAAAACATCTTAACAGGCCAAGTTGAATGTTATCATAGGACCCCTTCTTTGAGATCACCTTCACAGTTCTTGCATCCATGGTACTTGTGAGTTTTTGGATAGTTTCCAGGGCTGTGGAGTCGGTAAGCCAAACCTCCCACTCCTCAATTTCCATGACTCCCGACTCCCTCATACATGGATCATGTTTAAGTGATAAATTTACTGTATGATAGATTCATCTCGGCTAAAAGTCTAGACCCTTAGATCAGGAATAGGACAGACATTTATAGAACATTTTATAACTTTCCCTAATTCTTATGAAAAAATATTCCCCACAAAGTGCATTGAACTACTGTACCCAATTTATTATATATTTTAGGAGTCAGACTTAGTCCATTTTATACCGACTCAGACTCCACAGCCCTGATAGTTTCTTGAATTTTTTTGCAGGATGTCAGAATAGCCTCCTAGAGCTGCTGTTTTGATGTGAACTCCTTGTTAGGCTATGTGCCCACGATGCAGAAATGCTCCGGATTTTTTCCTGAGCATTTCTGCATCTTCACATGCATTTCTGCATGCGGGTTGTCAAGCGCTTTCCAAGCGATTTTTGCATCACTTGGAAAGTGTTTGTCAGCTTGGTCACACTAATTAAATCCATGCAACTGGCATGGATTTATATACTGTGACCTTAAAGTATGTTATAAAATAAAAAAAATAAATCTATACTTACCTTCCGATGACCCCCGCAGTCTTGCTTCCGTCCGTCCTGGCTTGCCGGCAGCTCGCGGTACACTACACTGAAGGACCTGCCGTTACATGACTATGACGTCAGCGCAGGTCCTTCAGTCCACCGCGAGCTGCCGGCAAGTGAAGACGAGCGCACCGCGGGCCATCAGAAGGTAAATATGATATTTATTTTTTATTTTCTTTTTTTTTACAGGTACAATGGTACCCAGGTCCGGAGGAGAGTCTCCTGTCCGCCGCACATTGAAACGCTTGGATTCCGCATGTACAGATCCAGTGATGCGGATTCCATGCGTTCCAATGCAAATCAGTGGCGGCGAAAACGCAGTGCTTCCGCAAAATAATTGGTAGTGCTGCGTTTTTTTCCGCAATGATAATCCACAGCGGAAATTTCCGCAGCATGTGCACAGCACATGCGGATTATCATTGGGGAACATGGCAGGCCTTCTACCATGTGGTTTTTTAAACGTTTCTGCAGCTTTTTTGCCACTGCGGAAATGCTTAAAAAACGCATCATGGGCACACAGCCTTACCCTCATAGATCTTTTGCTTGTTGATGCTACAAGGGTTCTCAATAGGGTTAAGGTCAGGGGAAGATGGTGGTCACACAGTGAGTTTCTCTTCATTATATGCCCATAGCAGTCAATGACTCAGAGGTATTCGTTGCAGCATGAAATGGTGCGTTGTTATGCATGAACATGATTATGCTACGTCACAGCCTTGCCAAAATATACTGGCCATCCACCAACCATACATCTGGACCATCCAGGGTTGCTTGACACTCATCAGTAAACAAGACTGTTTTAAAATAATTTTTCTATTTCTGGGCCCACTACAACCGTTTCTGCTTGTGAACACTGTTTAAGGGTGGCTGATAGTAGGTTTATTCATAACTGCAAGCGTCTGGATTGTTCTACTCATTGAGGTTTTTGGGACTCCAGAGGCACCAGCAGCTCCAGATACCTGTTTTCTGCTTTGTAATGGTATTTTCGCAGCTGCTCTCTTAATTTGATGAATTTGTCTGGCAGAAACCTTCCTCATTATGCCTTTATCTGCGCCAACCCTACTGTGCTCTTTATCAGCTACAAATCTCCTCACAGTATAACGCTTACGTTTTGTGAAATAGCTAATGTTTTCATACCTGGTCCAAGGCATTGTACTAAAGGAGATTTATAGAAAACAGCAGCATAATGATTCTAATGTATTAGTAGAACCTACTACAAATATTATAGCTGCCAAGTAATGGATTGTTATGGACAGATCATTGCAGTAATCATAGTAGGAGTGGGAGAGGGAAAAATGATCAGTAGTCCAAGGTATAATGAAAAAGTGTTACATTTAATAATAAAATATCACAACAGGCAAGGAAACGTAACATGTGCAAAGTGTGCATGGGGCGCACAGGGCCGGAGCAATAACAAAGTAGGGCAAGTGGCACATATAAAACTAGTGTAATGTGACCACTACAATTGACAATAATAAACACTTCCACATTAGCTACCATATAGGGTGATAGATATAGTGTGACCACTGGGTCACTAGCGATAGTAAGCCATGTTACTTTTCCTTGCCTGTTGTGATATTTTATACTTTTTCATTATACCTTTGACATAATTTTTTCCCTCTCCCCCTCCTTCCAATGCTTTGTATTAGTGGACACTTTTTGGTAGCAGCGAGATCCTTTTTTTTCCCATATTGCTTGAAACCTGTGGCCTGCTTAATAATGCGTAGCATTTCTTTAATTGGGCTCACCTGGCAAACTAATTATCACAGATGTTTGAGATTGATTTCAGTGATCAAAGAGCCCTGAGACACAATACCATGCATGAATTTATTATGAGTTTATTTGAAAAACAAAAAATTACATCTTTATGACACTTAAATCCAATTTGCATAATAATTTGGAAGACAGTGTAGATTCTGCTGTCACTCTGAGGCTATGTCCACACTGTGCGTTTTTGATGCTTTTTCGCGGCGGTTTTTCCGTGTGAAAATGCACCAAAAACGCTAGGTAATCCATGTGCCAGCTAATGCATGACAATCCTGAAGTGCTGTGCACATGATCAGGAATTTTCCTGACAGGATTGTCATTGCGTTTAAATCTGAAGGATGTCCATTCTTTATAGCGTTTCTGCAGCGTTTTTCACCCATAAACTTGAATTGAGTCAGTCAAATCCGCAGCAAAAACGCAGGTATAAAAATATTTGCGTATTTGCTGTGGGTGTTTGCTGCGAATTTGACTGAGTCAAAAGCGCACAAAGAATGGTACCCGGGCCGGTGAAGAAGACTACTCCTCCCATCATCCGTTGGCCACTCTCGCTGATAACAGCGGGAGCAGGTGCGGCTGAGGGGAGAAGTAGTCTCCTCATCCGGTGTCTGTGCGTGTTGTTTAAAAAAAAAAAAGTAAAACTTTACATTAAAATTAAACACCTTTTATTCTCACCTGTCTTCCGTCCTCCCGATGTCTCACGGCGGCCCAATCACCCAGCAGTCGGCGATACACTAACAGGAGAACGATCGCTCCCGGCAGTGTACATCGTTACACTGCCGGGACTGATTCCACCTGCGTTCATTAGCTGAAGATCAGCTGAGGGAGCCGGTGCCCTCATTTACGGCATCAGTGTTGTGTGGGAATTCCCACACAACACTGATGTAGTAAATAAGGTTACCGGAGCTTATCAGCTGATGGACTCAGCCCCAGCAGCGCAGCAATGTACACTGACAGGAGTTATTACACTCCTGTCAGTGTATAGTGCTGTTTTCTACAGCAGTCACATCAGTGATTGATGTGGCTACTGTAGAAGCGACCCCGATCGCCGTTGGACAGTAGGATTACGTCATGATGGCGGACACTTGAGGGATATGGTTCATTTTTATTTTAGTTTTTTCTTATGGGTGCGCCAATTCTGGGACTGCTGAGAGCTAGTATCCATGACCCCTTCCCTGGCTATTAATATCATCCCACAGCTGTCTGTTTAGCCTCTTCTGTGTTTTTTTATAGTGGGACCCTATTTCAATTTTTTTCTGGGATCCCCCTGTAATCTAGCCAGTAAAGGCTAAGCAAACAGCTGTGGGCTGTTATTAATAGACAGGGAACATTTTTGGATGACGGCCACTTCCCCGGCTACTAATATCAGCTCCCAGCGGTCTGCTTTCCTTATACTTGTTATGAAAATGACACTGGAGCCCACTCCATTTTTTTTTTAATTTTAGGCTATGTGCCCATGATCTGGACGTAGCAGCGCTTTGGACACAGCATGTTTTTGCTGCGTCCAAAATGCTGCATTCTATTGAATGCAGGTAAATCCGCCTGTGTTCACTGAACCATGCGGATTTACTGCATTCAATACATTTTAGCGGTCAAATTTCTGTTGCGGAGACTAGCGATTCTGCAAGAGAATTTGACATGCTGCAGTCCTGAAAGACGTGCAGCATGTCAGTTTTCCACGGGTGATCTGCTGCCTCAGATGCATGCATAGTGGACATGGGATTTCTAGAAATCCCATCCAATGTACTGTAACATCTGGACGCTGTGGGTTTGACGCTGCAGAAATATGAAGTGTCGAAACCCGCTACGGCTCCTGATCGTGGGCACATACCCAAACTCACCCGCAGCATTTCAATTTCTGTAGCGGAAACGCTAGTATCCACTGCAGATTTTGACCGATTTGAAATGTCATTATATGCGATGGATCCGCATGTATTGACAACAAAAGTGCGGCATTAGAACAGTGTTTTGGATACAGCAAAAATATTCTGTGTCCAAAGCGCTGCTGGTTGCTGATCATGGGGATGTAGTGGCTAACGAAACAGCTGTGAGCTGTTTATAGCCAGGGAACATGTTTACCTAATGGCACCTTCCTAGGCTAAAAATAGCAGCTCTCAGCTTCTCCAGAAATTACATTAATGGGAATGCTGATGAGATTGGGTTTATGGGATTATCTGACACCTAGCCCTTTTTGTTTAGTGATGACAAGGTGTCAATCAGACCCTTTCATTACTAAACCTAATTAAAATAAAGAGTTAAATAAACACAAACAGCGTAAAACACTTTATTTGAAATACAACAGACATTCTTTAATCATTTAAATTAACCAATATACTCACCCCCGGTCTGATGGTTATCCAAGGGTTAAAGTGATGTCTCACGTTTCTTTTTTCAAATATGGTATTTTTATTTAGCTCCAAAAAGCATTCATTGATGTACGAAAACTGCGTCAAAATTGCAGCAAAACACATGTTTTTTCTGCAGCGTTTTTCTTGCCAAGAGATGCAGAAACCTTAAGGAATTTTCTGCATTCAAATCCTGAATGTGCTCTCATAGCTTACAGCAGCATTTAATTGAAGCTACCGCAGGATGCCAAAGACTTACCATGGTAGCCAGGGTAGGTTGGATTTCATAAGTGACAATGATTTACACTGTTTATTCGCTTATATAGTACTATTAATTCCACTGTGCTTTACAGGCATCATCACTGTCCCCATTGAACTCAATCTAAATTCCTTATGAGTATGGCTGTGGGAGGTATTTGAACCCAAGATCCCAGCGCTACAGTGCTATATTACACTGAGCCACTGTGTGCGATTATTAGGCAATTTGTGTATTTGATTGTTGAACTACAGTGCTGCCGGTCAATCCAAAAGGTTAATAAACCTGAATATTGAAGAAAGTAAAAGTGAGGATTTGTCTGTCTTAGGAGAATATCTATATGTGCAGAATTATTCGACTAAATGAAAAAACATAAATTTTCCTATCTCAGTTAGTCATTTTTATCTGTTAAAGTGAGAATAATAGCCAAACAACTCAATGTACAAACATTTCTGGCATTTTCAAAAAAATATCAGTGACCAATATAGCCACTTTTTATTTTGTAGCAGTCATAAGTCTTCCATCCATGGAATCTGTCATTTTCTTAGGCTCCTGACAATGAACTTTATGAGCAGTACCAACCACAGCCTCCAAGGTACTGTTCAGACAGGTGTACTGTTTTACTCACCGTTTAAGAAGGGCCCATAAGTTCTCAAATGAGTTTAGTCAGGTGAGGAAGGGGCCATGTCATTTTTCTTTCATCTTTAAGGCCTCCCTGGTTAGGCAAGCTGTATAATACTGCGATGAATGCAATGGTGCGTTGTCGTACATAAAAATCATGGTTTTCTTGAAAGATGCAGACATTTTCCTGTACCATTGCTTGAAGAAAGTGTCTTCTAAAAACTGGCAGGTTTTTGAGTCTTTTCAACTGCAAAAGGTTGGACTAGCTCATCTTTAATCCCTGCCCATAGCAGTATGCCACCCCCACCTTGCTGACATCTGATTCGAAGTGGAGATCTGTGCCCATCACTGATCCAGCCATGGGCCCATCCATCTGGTCCTTCAAGAGTCATTCTCATCTCATCAGTCCGTAAAACCTTGCGAAATAATCTGCTTTCAAATAGTTCTTGTCTTGATCTTGACTTTTCCACTTGTCTTGCTCAGTGGTGGTCGGGTTTCAGCCTTTCTTACGTTAACCATGTTTCTGAGCACTTTCTGGGCCCTCCAGGGAGGTTGTAGTTCTGGACAGCACTGGAGGATAATGGGATCCTGGTCATTTCACGTTTGATTCTCAAATCTTTAGCAGTTGATGCGCGTTTTTTTTTTTTTTATCACCCATTTTTTGCGACCCTGTTTACTATTTGCAATAAACCTTTTAATGGTTCTGTGATCACACCCCACTATCTTAGCAATTTCAAGGGTGCTGCATCCCTCTAACAATATTTGCCTTTTCAGAGTCAGTTAAATCTTTTTGGCCCATTTTGCTCCTTAATAATTCTGCACACCTTGATAAAGGGTGATGATATTTTTTGGCCTCACCTTCCCTATTACACAAATACACATCACCTGATCTGATTCACCCAATAAGCATTCAGGGTTATGCAGCTTGGAGATGGAAAATATGCATTTGATTGAGTATATGGTTAAAGTACTCCTCTAATAATTGTCACACAATGTATACTGTGGATTTGCAGTGAATAGAATGTGTTCAAAGCATCACAGGTTCTAGTCACCAAAGGGGACTTGGTATAGAATAAAAAAAATTGTCACCCTCATTTTCTCCCTTTTAAAAAACAAGTTTTTAGTGTAACTGTGCCAGTAAAAGTCTGTTGTCAGAATATAAAGGTAACTGACCCATGGGGTAAAGGCCGTAAAAAGCCCAAAAAATTGAACCTCCAGAATTGTAGTTGTTTGATCGCGCTTTCTGCCTTCAAAAAAAAAAAAAATTACAATAAGAAGCAAACTTCACATATCTCCTACAGAAAAATAAAATTGTTACATTTTTAAACAAAATAACAAACAAGAAAACTCAGCTTGCTATTGCTAACCCCTATTGCTGACCCCACCACTGATGGGCAGATTTTTGCCTATGCACAGTGTACACAGAAAGCTGCCAAAGTTGTGTTGTGTGTGGGTTTAAACAGAGCTCAGCATTCAGAGAACTGGTAGATCAGATAAAACAGGGATTTTGTCAATATCATAGCAAGCAGCTCCGTAAGTGATACGTCACTGGAATCTGCATCCTTGCCCCTGCTCAGATTGAGTAGTAAACACCTGGTGACAGATTCCCTTTATTATGGTTGGCCCAAAGCTTTGATTCCTTCATAGTTAACTGGTCTTAATCATTTTCTTGTCTTTAACAAGAATAGAAATCGAGCAGAAAGATCCATTTTACAGCTATCCATTAAAGTTGTCATCTCTCTGTATCAGGAAGCCCTGATGCTGATGTGAGAGTCCTCGGTGCCCTGCACTGCTATAAATGAGGACATTGATAACGCACGACCTCTGTGCTCCTCATAGCTGAACCCTGTGATATCAGCTAAATTCAGAATTCTGGTTTCCTGTTCTCAGGGAGTGAAGCATCATGGGAGTTTAGATGACCAATTCAGGGCTGTGGAGTCTGTAAGCCAAACCTCCGACTCCTCAATTTCCCTGACACAGACTCTGACTCCCTCATACATGGCTCATGTTTAAGTGATAAATTTACTGCAGCACAGATTCATCTCCGCTAAAAGTCTAGACCCTTAGATCAGGAATAGGACAGACATTTATAGGACATTTCATAACTTTCCCAAATTCTTATGAAAAAATATTCCCCACAAACTGCATTGAACTACTGTACCCAATTTATTATATATTTTAGGAGTTGGATTCCGTCCATTTTATACCGACTCCACCACTCCGACTCCACAGACCGAAGACGATGATACAGATACAGCTATAATTTCACAGGATATGATTGCATGTAGATCTTCAGAACAAACGAGCAGTTTTTTTCTATACTTTTACTTTGGATGTGAATGGCAAAGAGAACCAGATCTAGCTTGATTTCAGCAATCTTGTCCGTGTGAAGATGTAGTATCAGTAATATCAGATTATCTACAAGTCTGTGGATGGCATATACTGGTCACTGTAGTTTGTGGATTAAAGTGGAACTCTAGTTACTTGGACTGGTGTTCTGCTTTTTCTTGCATTTAACATGTAAAACATAGATTTACTTGAAAGGAATAAGCCAAGTTTCTTCCTGCCAGGTATAGTACCATGTCTCCAGGATCTGACCCTTATCTCCAACTCATCGGTATGCCGTGGGTAGACGAGGATGAACACTGTACCCAGCTTCTGCATGCTGGCACTATGCAGGTGTCCGCACTGGCTCTGGAGCTAAATTCTCAATACCACTTCTCATATATCCTAAATGAAGTAGTGAAAGTTATCAGCACCAAAAAATAATGTGAGAACTGAATGCGGTTACATTGACATTTATTTTATTCCGAAAAGTGTTCTTGTGTCCCTGGTCCCTACAAAGCATTAACAAGGAATGCGTTAATTTGTCTACAATTTTGTGGTGGAAGGTAACAGGCAGATCGGTTTGTATTTGATTATCATTCTTGCATTTATTTATTTATTTTTTATGTTTTAACCTTTAACTTATTTTTCATTTAGGATGTTGTAGTGAACCTGTGATTCTTGAAAAAAATGATCAGTTTTGAGCTTTGTATTTTGCTTTGTGTTGACAGAGTCCATATAGGTCACATGAAACAGAAGAATACCTTGACTTACCAGAGTATGAACTTGGGCCTGTAAACAAAGGACCAAGTAAGATGTTCATTGTGCGTGCTAGAGGACTGCCATGGTCGTGCACTGCAGAAGACGTGCTCAATTTTTTTTCTGGTATGTTTGGGGAATGTAAAACGATTGTCCTTAAGGGATGACTTACTTTTCATAAACTCAGAGGACCCATGTATCTAAATCTGATTAAATTCTCACCAGAAGTCATTATAGCTCAGACATAATTACTTTTATTTATTTTTTCCTGCCCGGCTCTATGCAGCACCTTTTGTTTTGATGCTGCCAGGGCTTTCTCTTGATGGAATTGTGAATAATGACATTTCTCATTGTTCCTCTCAGACATTGCCTCTTTTTACAGCTCTCTAGTGCAGGATGGTACGCCATCCAGAAAGTAAGGGGCATAGCCAGGGCGCAGTGAGGATAAGGGCAGATAAACACTGGGCGCATTGGCATGTGAGGGGCATTTTGGCTACAGTCATTATATTTATAAAGGATTAATCTCACTGCATGAAACCCATTTGCACGTTTGCCCCGATTCATCAAGACAGGTGTTTTGTAAGCCACTGTTGATGAATATTGTCCTGGCATAAGATAATCTAAACTCATTGAGACGTCAGCTTCTTAATAAATTTAGCACACCTTTCAGCCATTGTGCGCCACTGCAAGAAGTATACTCCAGTCCTATTTATTTTTGTGCAAAAATATTTTCTAGAATTCTGTTGCTGTTATTTTTCAGGTTGCAATGTACGGAGTGGCACAGAAGGGGTGCACTTCATATTTAATAGGGATGGAAAACCACGAGGAGATGCAGTCATTGAGTTTGAGACAGCAGATGACTTGGTAAAAGCATTAGAACAGCACAAAAAATACTTGGGACAGCGGTATGTGGAAGGTAAGAAATGTGTACTATTCAATGCCGCTATGCTAGTGAGGTTAAAAAAGCCAAAGATGAAATAATATCTTTTTAAACCTACAAAAATATCAGGAGTAAAACTGAATAAATATTGATTGCTAAAAAAGGTAAAAGAATGTCAAACCAAGGCTGAGACCTCACAGGGAGCCCTGACAAGGTAATAATAGTTACCGTCAAGCACACAGATCACAATCAATGTAATGATGGATCTTCAGAAAGAGAAGATTCAAATGGCAAATCCCATAGTCAGGTCAAGATAAACAGATTATTACATGAAAAATAGTGATGAGCCAAGTGTCACAAAAAGGTAAGCGGAGGAAAAATGCTACAATAATCCAATATGGACACACTGGGAGCACCATAAAATGTAAAGCGAAATGACCATACTGATAAGGAGACTAAGGATAAAGTGCTGGATGGAATAAAATATGAGAAGTTAGATTAGAAAGGGCAAAAACCTATGTGGAAGTCAAGGAGCCACACGTTTCGCTTACAGCTTCTTCTGGTGGTAGCGATTATTACCTTGTTAAGGGCTCCTTGTGTGGTCTTCGCATCTGTTTGACATTCTCATTCTTACTTGTTTATCTATTTTTTTTCTCAATAAAGATTAATTCACTTTTACCCTGGCTGTGATTCTCCTGATATTTTTGTTGGTTTTGTGTTCTCTTCAGAAGAGCCTTTCTAAAGTATGGTCAAATATAAGCATCATTTCATCCTTGCTAAATTTTCAACAGATATTTGAAAAGTGAGAAGGGGTCATACACCTTTTATTCCTGTGGTGTTAACTTTTGCACACCCCATTGATGTGGCATGCAGCAAAATAGAGCTGTATGCAGTTTACTACAGATTCTATAATGGTGTCTCTGAGCATCTGAGATCCTCCCAGGTGAGGACAGCGCCTAAGATATTCTGTATTGGAAAAAAGCTTTTGCAGACCATTTTTATATTTACTGTTCCTATTTTCTCTATTTCATATTTTTTAGTTCGAAATAGGATTTTTTTCAGAAGCTGTATTTTTGTCTTGCAGTGTTTGAAATGAGCCATAAAGATGCAGAGTCGTTGCTGCAAAGACTGCAAGCTCCTTTGTCGCCCACTGCATCCTCCTCTGTGTCTCAAGCTGCACAGTCAGCGGCTGGTACCCCAAGTGATGGTACTGTGCGCCTCCGCGGTCTTCCATATAGCTGTAGTGAACAGGATATTGTTAATTTCTTTTCAGGTAAATTATATTTGTATCGTTTTTGATTTTAGAAAATTTTGTTCTCAAAAGCATCATTGTGACATATAGCGTTATAGATCTATAACAGCAGGGGATATAAAAGGCTGTTGGTTGCTGATTTTCACAGACCTGCTTTAACCCTTTTCCAACAGATGTAGAGGTAAGTTCTATGTCAGGTGCTGATGTTTGGAGCAGGCTCAGAAACTGAGCTTTCTCCACATCGCAAATACCGGCTGTGTTCCATAGCAGGCATCTGCCTCGTACTGCAACGATCGGAGCTGTGATCATTGCTGTTAACCCCTTAAACACCTCTATTAATTTCTGACAGCAGCATTTGAGGCACGTGATCCTGGGGGAACACCATTTTGGGCGCCCATCAGCTTCCTGTACAACAAGATCACTGGGTACCTGCTGAAGGCCGCCATGGTTGCTGCCTTAATACTCCTGTGTAGCCTAACTATAGTCTGAGCTTCATAGCAGACCATCATTTTCCCTATAACCTGCAAATACTGTAAACAAAGGTTGAAGACCCTGAGGCAGTGATGGCGAACCTTTTAGAGACCTAGTGCCCAAACTGCAACCCAAAACCCACTTATTTATCGAATAGTGCCAACATGGTCATTTAACCAGAATACTGAGGTTTTAGTTTAGAAAAACAACTCATACAGAGAGCAGGCGAGGGGAACCGAAAGCAGCCACAACCAGAAGCAGGGGTATGAGACTGTAAATATAAAGAATATGCTCCCCCTTCCATCCTGGTATATGTTTGCCCATCCTTGTATATATGCTGCTGTTTGATGCTGCTGCTCCCCCATCCTTGTATATATGCTGCTGCTCCCCCATCCTTGTATATATGCTGCTGCTCCCCCCCATCCTTGTATATATGCTGCTGCTCCCCCCCCATCCTTGTATTTATGCTGCTGCTCCCCCCATCTTTGTATATATGCTGCTGCTCCCCCCCCATCCTTGTATATATGCTGCTGCTCCCCCCCATCCTTGTATATATGCTGCTGCTCCCCCCATCCTTGTATATATGCTGCTGCTCCCCCCCATCCTTGTATATATGCTGCTGCTCCCCCCCATCCTTGTATATATGCTGCTGCTCCCCCCCATCCTTGTATATATGCTGCTGCTCCCCCCCATCCTTGTATATATGCTGCTGCTCCCCCCTCCATCCTTGTATGTATGCTGCTGCTCCCCCCCCCATCCTTGTATGTATGCTGCTGCTCCCCCCCATCCTTGTATGTATGCTGCTGCTCCCCCCCATCCTTGTATGTATGCTGCTGCTCCCCCCCATCCTTGTATGTATGCTGCTGCTCCCCCCCATCCTTGTATATATGCTGCTGCTTCCCCCCCATCCTTGTATATATGCTGCTGCTCCCCCCCATCATTGTATATATGCTGCTGCTCCCCCCCCATCCTTGTAGATATGCTGCTGCTCCCCCCCATCCTTGTAGATATGCTGCTGCTCCCCCCCCATCCTTGTAGATATGCTGCTGCTCCCCCCCCATCCTTGTAGATATGCTGCTGCTCCCCCCCATCCTTGTAGATATGCTGCTGCTCCCCCCCATCCTTGTAGATATGCTGCTGCTCCCCCCCCATCCTTGTAGATATGCTGCTGCTCCCCCCCCCATCCTTGTAGATATGCTGCTGCTCCCCCCCATCCTTGTAGATATGCCGCTGCTCCCCCCCCATCCTTGTAGATATGCCGCTGCTCCCCCCCATCCTTGTAGATATGCTGCTGCTCCCCCCCATCCTTGTAGATATGCTGCTGCTCCCCCCCATCTTTGTAGATATGCTGCTGCTCCCCCCCCCCATCTTTGTAGATATGCTGCTGCTCCCCCCCCCATCTTTGTAGATATGCTGCTGCTCCCCCCCATCCTTGTAGATATGCTGCTGCTCCCCCCCATCCTTGTATATATGCTGCTGCTCCCCCCCCCCATCCTTGTAGATATGCTGCTGCTCCCCCCCCCCATCTTTGTAGATATGCTTAGCTGCTCCCCCCCCCCCCCCCATCCTTGTAGATATGCTTAGCTGCTCCCTCCCCCCCATCCTTGTAGATATGTTGTCGTCTCCCATCCTTCATCCTGGTAGATGCCCTACCCATGAATATGCTCCTCCATACTTGTATTTGCGCTGCTGCTCATCGCATAGTAAAAACAGACACACATAATAAACACTCCTACTCGCCTTCCTTCCTCTCCTGTAGCCGGCAGCTGATTTCAGCGTCCTAACGACGGGGCGCATGGCGTCACTGCTATGTACGCTGACGCTGGCTGCTAGCAGCGTGTATTGCAGCGCTCGTGCCTGGCGAGTTCGTACGCTGCAATACACTTCAGCTAGATGTGTGTCAGAGAACGCACATCTAGCTGAAGTTGGCGGGCTCCAAGTACTCACCCGCCGGGCCCGGTCCTAGTGCTGAGGCGATGGTGCGCGTGACCTTAGGGAGGGCTCTGCGTGCCCTCTCTGGCATGCGTGCCATAGGTTCGCCAGCACTGCCCTAAGGGAACTAAAGCCGATTAAAAAATAAAGTTGGGGGGGGGGGGTTAAAGAAAAAAAATCTTGCCTTATTTAAATCTGCCCTCTATTTCCAGTTTAAAAAGTAAGAAATAAAGAACTAGGCATATTTAGTATCACTTCATCTGTAACATTTTGATCTGTCAAAATGTAAAATTATTTAAGCCATTCAGTAAATGCTGTAAAAAATGAAAACTCCAGAAATGCTGCTTTTTAGCATCCGCATTTCTCTAAAACCTCTTACATGCATGCCTTCAAAATGGTGCCAGTGAAAATAACAATCCCTCACTCGGCTCAATCAGTGGAAAAATGTAAATGTTCCAGGTCTCAGGAAATGGCATCTTATTTTATTTTTTATTTTATTTTTTAAGAAACTTCTGAAGGGTTTATTTATTCACCAGTAAACTTTACAGGGCTGGTATTGCCATAATCGCACTGACCTGAATGATTGATTATTACTGTATAATAAACGCCACAAAAACAATGGCAGAATTTACCATTTCACCTCATTTGGATTTTCTTTATTTATTTATTTTTCAGTACATTGTATAGTAAATTGGAGTCATAAAAAAACTCCAACCCATCCTGCATGTGGCTGTCGATGATGAATGAAATTGTTATGGCTCTTAGAAAAGGGGGAGCAAAAAAGCAAGTGGTTGTGTATGTTCAGTGGTCTTTGTTTTAATAATGTACATGTCTTTACAGGTCTAAGTATAGCCGAAGAAGGCATAACATTTGTGTTTGACCAGAGGGGGCGCAAGTCAGGAGAGGCGTTTGTTCACTTTGTTTCCGATGAACATGCAGAGCAAGCTCTTTTGAGACACAAGCAAGAAATAGGCAGCAGGTAATGTGTTTTCTTTAAGCATTACGTACTAGTATTGTATGTAGTGGCTGTGGTTTTTCATCACTTTGCTTAAAGGTGTTTAGAGGGAACCTGTCAGCAGGATCATCCATGTTAAACTAAAGCTATGGGCAGAATGATGCGGTCATACTGATTTAATACATGCATTTGATGTAAAAATCTGCCGCCTGGTTTTCATTAAATCATGATAAATTTCTGTTTCCTCAGTGCTTCGTGCTTTGAGGCTGCACTTTGGGTAGAGTCTTAGGCTCATGACCCCTCCACTGCCTCTGTTTCATTCATCATCCTGCATTCATTTAAATTTTGGGCTGGCACAGTCTTAGCTGTGGGCGGTGCTCTCGCTGGTTACTGTATTCATGAAAATTACCTCTGGCGGTCTTTAGGAAAATGGCGCCGGAGGTGGCGCATGCACAGAATGAGATCTCGGCTCAAAGATGAGCTGAGATCTCATTCTGCGCATGCACCCCCTCCAGTGCCATTTTTCCGAAGACTGCAGGAGGTTGATCTGCGCATACGCCAGCACCACTTTCATGAAGACCTGTATTAAATCAGTATGATAGCGCCATAAAGTTTAACATTGATGATCCTGATTACAGGCGGTCTTTAAAGGGAATCTGTCACCACTTTGGAGTTATCAGACTTCTACTATGGGCATACAGGGTATAGAAAAGTAAATCTATACACATACCTGTATAGCCCATGGTAGAGGTCTGAATGCAGAGAAATGTAGTTTCATCTTCTTGGTTTTTCACAGGCTTGGCGTCCCCCGGACGCCAAGCTGTCCCTGCCCATCTACTTATCATTCCACCAACTCCCCACCTACGTCCACGTTTACCATATTTCCTCCCTCTCCCCTTTGTTTCCTCCTGGGCCTGTTTGACTGAGCACAGTGACTCCCTGGCGCCTGCGCAATAGAGCACTGTGGCACTGTGCTCAGCCAAATGGGCCCGGGAGGAAACAAAGCGCGCTCCCTGTAAGCTGCGCTTTGCGCATGCATCGGGAGGTGAAGGCAAAAAGCGCACGTCACAGGGACCTGTGATGTGCGGGGAGGGGGGGAAATATGGTAAACATGGACATAGGCGAGGAATTGGAGGAATAATAAGCAGATAGGCAGGGATAGCTTGGCGTCCGGGGGACGCCAAGCCTGTGAAAAACTAAGGAGATAAAACTACATTTCTCTGCGTTCAGACCTCTACCGTGGGCCATACAGGTAAGTATACTACTTTTACATACCCTGTATGCCCATAGTAGAGGTCTGATAACTCCAAAGTGGTGACAGATTCCCTTTAAACAACAGGTATCACACAGGATAGGTGATAACCATATAATCACCCAGGGTTCATCCGATGAGACCCAGGTGATCTATTAGGATGCCATGTGAAAAGAGGTGTAATCCACATGCGTGTCCGCCAATTCAAATTGCATCTATGGTACTGCATGAGACCATTTTTTGGGCGCTTTAGACTTTTTGAGCAATTTAGATTAGATTTCTTTTTATTTAAAAAAGAAAATTAGGTTGTGATGATTTCATTACCCAGGTTGTCATCAGTGCACCTTTATCACTCATTTAACGTACTGCAATTATAAACTTAGGTTGCTCCAATATGACTGAAATTCACTTTGATTGTTTTCAAAATTATTTATTCTTCTTCCTTCTTTTTAGGTACATTGAAATTTTTCCAAGCAGAAAAAATGAAATTCAGAATGCTCGCTTTCTGGTTAGAAAGAGGAAAGGTGTTACTTTTGCTCCAACCATGAAAGAACTTTATGACCCAGACATGTCTGTTAATAATGAAAATAAAGACAGACAGTGTGACATGGTCAGTGAGAACAATCACATGAATGGTGAGATACTTTTCTCTTGCTCGTTCTTTGATCTAATTCTACAGCTAAATAAATGCACACAGTCCTTTTGGCTGAGATTTACCAAGATTGCATGCTAAGGGGTCTACATAGCAGCAGGGTCATACATTAAAATCACAGGACACTGTGATTAGGCCCCCCCATCCAAAAAATATTCGGCGACATAGGCGTGGTCATATCGTTCAACTTGTACGCATGGAGAGGAACATGGCACGTACACAGTAATTATGCCCCTATTTAAGCCCTTAGTGTTCTCGCCCACAATACCAATTTCATGGCCGTTAGAGTATGATGCTCCCAAAAAAACGCCTCCCACCTCAGTGAATTCCCGCCTAACCGCCTGCAATCCTTTACAGTCCACCTATACATACATTATAATACTGCACAGCAGGATACCCCTTAAAGGGGTTGTGCCATGAGCAAAAGTACATTTTAATCGACAGATCTTGGAGTAATAATAATTTCCACAATTGGATGAGTTAAAAAAAAATAAATAAAATGATCCTGTGCTGAGATAATCTTATAAATGTGCCCCTGCTGTGTACTGTGTAATGGCTGTGTCTGACCGTGCAGGAACATAGTCTGATCATACCACAGCTCCTGGGCAGGGGAGGACACAAAACAGTATACAGCTATTACAGCACGGGATCACAGTCGATTCTTTCTTTGAGGTAAAACATTGTG